>NC_091174.1:39186313-39241986 GCF_040958095.1 Procambarus clarkii | reverse complement strand
TTCTGATGTTGTTAGAGGAAGGGTATCCGGCCCCAAGCCAGTAGTGGCTTTCAAGGAATCTGATCAGTAACGCAAGTAAACTAAAAGGGGAAGGGAAAGAAAGGCAAAAACTTAATATAATATAATGACCGCCACCAATAAATAATATATAAAAAGATTACATGGGGGAAGGGGTATAAACACTTATTTACACTGTCGTCTTCTTCTGAAGACTCTGGATCCTCTCGGTGTCAAGCCCTCGGTGCTCTCGTTGCCTCACGACAAATTCTTCGAAAAGCTGAGTCTACCTCGGCCACAGGCCAGCCAAAACACAGTTCCACTGGGGGCACCGCCGTGGAGGCCGTCAACCACAAGTCCAGCAGACTGCTGGCAGGTTCCGGATCAGCAACGCTGGTCAGGCCACTCCACGAGCAATACTAGGGTAGCGCCCTAGTCAGGAGCCTCGTGTGATACCACAGATCACTCTCCTGTCCACAATACCCCAGTGGTCAATCGTCTCCACCAGTCGGTCCCGGGTACGACAATCCTTCAACTGCCACTACACTGGCAGGGTAACACCACAGTGTTCCTCCGGGAGGTGACTCACACCTGCTGCAGCAAAGCACTTGGAATGGGGACGACTGCCTTGGGTAGACTGACTCAACTTCCCTTACAGCAGTCCCAGGTCGACTCTGTAAGCAGACACGTCATCAATAACAGGGACACACTAAAGCACCTCACTTACAGGCTCAGACACAAACGCCCGACATATCCACTCCATAGATGGCGTTGTCGTCTGAGCACCACCTCACCAGAGGTCAGCAGTGGCGGTGTTGTGAGCTGAACAGGACTGGAAACGGGCCCTTGTGGCCGGTACACTTCGTCCTCACCAGGTGTCGTCGTCCATTTGGAGGGGGTTTCGGGAGCTGACCGACAGATGGCGTGGTCGTCACTGCTCCGTGCTCGGACGCTGGATCCGGGTCCGTAACACCTCCCCACCAAAAGGAATTTGGTTTGGGTTTCTAGAAAGAAAAACACAAACCAAATTAGTATGTGGATACAACTCCACACAGACTCACGTACACTATGAACTGGAGTGATGAGGCATCCGCTGGGGATGCCAATTATGTTACGGCCCTCTCGGGTCGCAACTGGGTTCTTACTCTGATGTTGTTAGAGGAAGGGTATCCGGCCCCAAGCCAGTAGTGGCTTTCAAGGGATGTGATCAGTAACGCAAGTAAATTAAAAGGGGAAGGGAAATAAAGTCAAAAACTTAATATTATAATTAACACCGCCACCAATAAATAATATATAAAAGGTTACTCAGGGGGAGGGGTATTAACACTGCACAGGGGAATTATATACACGGTCGTCTTCTCCTGAAGACTCTGGATCCTCTCGGTGCCAAGTTCTCAGTGCTCTCGTGGTCTCTCGACGAATCCTTCGACAAGCTGAATCTACCCCGGACATAGGCCAGCCAAAACACAGTTCCACTGGGGCACCGCCGTGGAGGCCGTCAACCACAAGTCCAGCAAACTGCTGGCAGGTTCCGGATCAGCAACGCTGTTCAGGCCACTCCACGAGCGATACTAGGGTAGCGCCCTAGTCAGGAGCCTCGTGTGATACCACAGATCACTCTCCTGTCCACAATACCCCAGTGGTCAATCGTCTCCAACAGTCGGTCCCGGGTACGACAATCCTTCAACTGCCACTTCACTGGCAGGGTAACACCACAGTGTTCCTCCGGGAGGCGACTCACAGCTGCTGCAGCAAAGCACTTGGTATGGGGACGACTGCCTTGGGTAGACTGACTCAACTTCCCTTACAGTAGTCCCAGGTCGACTCTGTAAGCAGACACGTCATCAATAACAGGGACACACTAAAGCACCTCACTTACAGGCTCAGACACAAACGCCCGACATATCCACTCCATAAATGGCGTTGTCGTCTGAGCACCACCTCACCAGAGGTCAGCAGCGGCGGTGTCGTGAGCTGAACAGGACTGGAAACTGGCCCTTGTGGCCAGTACACTTCGTCCTCACCAGGTGTCGTCGTCCATTTGGAGGGGGTTTCGGGAGCTGACCCACAGATGGCGCGGTCATCACTGCTCCGTGCTCGGACGCTGGATTCGGGTCCGTAACACCTTCCCACCAAAAAGAATTTGGTTTGGGGTTCTATAAAGAGAAACACAAACCAAATTAGTACGGGGACACAACTCCAAATGGACTCACATGCTTTATAAACTGGAACGGTGAGGCTGCCTTGTCCACAGAACTGTCCTACTGGGCAATTCCGGTACAACGGGAACTTGCAGATAGAAGGCAATGACCTGCCTGACGTAATCTTCCACCTCTCCACTGCAAGGGGGGGCATCATCTCACATCTCTCGAGTAAGGATGGGTATTGACACGATCTGGGTCGACTCGACACTTCCCTGTGTCGTGACACGATGATGGCTGATCACAGACGGCATTTCTAGTACCGGTCCGGTAGTCCTTCAGGGAGACGGGAACCTGGAATACAGGGGTCGGATCATTTAGTCACAGCGATAGTTAAATCAGTACTCACAGCAGACTCCTCTACTGGGCTCACACCTAGTTCCAACGGGGCTGTTCGTACATCGAAGATGGCATTCGCTCTGCCACCATCAGGTCGACCAACGTTCCGCATAACGCTGCATTGAGGCTCAGCTATCACGCGGGGGGTGTCAACCTGTCGGAAACAGTCACTCATATTATCATATCGCGTACCTCCTGTATCTACCATTACCTTCGAGGTCCCTTCTTCAACTGCAACACTCACTGTGCACGTCTCCAAGCCCTGGGACCTCTTCTCGATGTTCAAGGGAGCCATCATCCGTTGGGTCGTCCACTGGTCCTTACCTGAGGACACACACAAGAAACAAAAATACCGCTAAGAAACATTTGGTCAACTGAGGGGTAAGCTTCTTGAGCCTGTCATGTCTATAGCCGGCTACATCCATTAGCCTGGTTTGGACCGAAGAGGGCTCTAGAACCTTCGCACATACCTCACATACCTCCGACGTCTGGGGAATCTCTGGCCGGTTCAATGAACGTGGTATCGTGCCATACCACAAGTACTCATCTGCCTTCGCTCCAGACTCTGGGGTATTCGTGGGTGCTTGCACACGAGACCTCTCTTCTCGCTCAGTTGCTTCTGACTTTGTAACCGCATGTTCCTCGTCGGGAGAAAAATCAGGATACTTTGCTAGAATACTGTCGATCTGCGGGTGAGAGGACAAATTAAACATGTTTAAATCCGGGTCTGTTTTTACCTGGATATTACCACTGCCTGCTATTACCTCAGACCTTGTTGTTCCGGCTGACTCGTCCGCGACCTTGGGAGGATTGAGGCTCCAATCTGTCACCAAGTCGTTGGCTAGTACCACGTCAATTCCAGCTATAGGCAGGGTATCGACTACTGCCAACACACATGTGCCGCTGAAGTAAGGCGAGTCGAGATGTACCGGCACTAAGGGGGTGATGTACTGTGTCCTTGGAAACCCAACCAGGACAACCTTTTGTCTCCCATCTACACTCACTCCCTCGGGTAACGAGTCTCTCACGATCAGGGACTGGGCTGCTCCACTATCTCTGAGCACTACAACTGATCTACCAGTATGATCACTCGTTACATACCCGCTTGAAGTGTGAGGGGCGAACAAACTTGGTCCTTCCTGCGTCGTCGTCGCCTGGCTTCCTGCTGGTGGTGTAACACAGCTCATCATCATCACCTCCCTACGTGCGCCGCCACCTCTTCTGCCTCGGCACATAGCAGCTACATGCCCTTTCTGCCCACAAGTCCAGCACACCATATTCCTCCTCGGACTCCAGTGTTTCGGACTGCTAGGACTCGTCCTTCGCGGGCTACTTGGGGTTGTCTTCTTAGCGCTTTGTGGGACGGGTCTTTCCTCTTCGTCGTGAGGTCTGTCAAACCTGCGTGGGTAATTCCTCGGGACATACTTAGCAGAAGGCCGGTGCGTCAGGATGTATTCCTCAGCCATGGTGGCTGCCGAACTCAAGGTCTCCACCTGCTGCTCCTCTAAGTACGTCTTCAGGTCTCCAGACAAACAGTCCTTGAAGTCCTCTAACAGTATGAGCTGCTCGAGGTCTTCTTTGGTCTCCACCTTCCGAGAGGCACACCATTCCTGAAAAAGTCGCTCCTTGATGGTGGCGAATTCGGTGAAAGTGTGCTCTGAGGTCTTCTTCAGGTTTCTAAACTTCTGCCTGTAAGCCTCAGGTACCAACTGGTAAGCCATGAGCACCACTTTCTTCACCCTGTCGTAATCGCCGGAGTCGTCAAGGGATAACGTGGAGTAGGCGATTTGGGCCTTCCCAGTCAAGACTGACTGTATCATGATGGCCCAATTCTCCCTTGGCCACTCCAAAGAGGCAGCGACTTTCTCGAAGGCTGCGAAGAATTTCGAAACTTCTCTCTCGTTGAATTTTGGGACCATTTTTATGTTCCTTACCGGATCGAAACTACTGGTTTCCGTTGTTGGCCTCCGACCACCGCCTAATCGTAATACTTCTAGTTCATGTTGTCTCTGTCTTTCGTTTTCTTCTCTCTCTCGCTGTTCTCTTTCTCGTTTCTCTTCTCTCTCTCGCTGTTCTCTTTCTCGTTTCTCTTCTCTCTCTCGCTCTTCTCTTTCTCGTTTCTCTTCTCTTTCTCGCTCTTCTCTTTCTCGTTTCTCTTCTCTTTCTCACTCTTCTCTCTCTCGTCTCTCTTCTCTTTCTCGTTCTTTTTCTCGTTCTTCTCTTTCTTTTTCTCGCTCTCGCTCTTCTCTTTCTCTTTCTCGTTCTAATTCTAAACGTCTTATCTCTAATTCTTTTCCTAATCTCTCTCTTTCCATTTCTAATTTCTTGTCTTCTCTCTTTCTCGCTTCCTCTTCTCTCTCTTTAGCGATTTCTAGCTTTTTCCATTCTATTTCACGATGGATCTCTAGTTCACGCATTTTCACAGTAAGTACACTTATATTTAGTTCACTCTCATCACTTTCGATATCACTGCTCTTACCTTCCTTTTCAGTGGAAGCTATCTCCTCACCTTCCTTTATACTAGGAGTCTCGCCTTCCTGTTTCTCCTCTGCCTTCAAATGCCGGTGAACCTTGGACAAGATCTCCACACGGGAATCACTGGCACGGATCTTTATCTCCAGGTAGGCGCTCACTAGTACAAGTTCCTTTTTGCTCAGATATTTTAATCTGGCAAGACAGTCCTCTCTGTTCAGAAAAGCCTGCACATCGTCCAGATCATCGATGGTAGCTTTTTCTGCCATTATCACAGATGGAACACTTAACTAGCACTTAACACACCGCTTTCACGTTAGCACTTAACGCACCGAACACTGTTCTACGTCAATATTGCACTTTATCGCACCTGGCGCCTCACTTGCCAATATTGCACGTAATTACTTCGGGCACCGCACTACACAATATTGCACTTAATCACAGCGAACACCTAGCTCTACAATATTGCACTGAATCACAGCGAGCACCGCACTGCACAATATTGCACTTAGTCACTTCGGGCACCGCACAGGACGTATAACGTCCCAATCGTCACACACAGGGGGAATTATTTACAGGGATTACGCCACTTCACCACCCCTGTCAATCATACTAGACAAGGGGACGGATCCCACTGGGGATGCCAATTATGTTACGGCCCTCTCGGGTCGCAACTGGGTTCTTACTCTGATGTTGTTAGAGGAAGGGTATCCGGCCCCAAGCCAGTAGTGGCTTTCAAGGGATGTGATTAGTAACGCAAGTAAACTAAAAGGGGAAGGGAAAGAAAGGCAAAAACTTAATATAATATAATGACCGCCACCAATAAATAATATATAAAAAGATTACACAGGGGAAGGGGTATAAACACTTATTTACACTGTCGTCTTCTTCTGAAGACTCTGGATCCTCTCGGTGTCAAGCCCTCGGTGCTCTCGTGGCCTCACGACAAATTCTTCGAGAAGCTGAGTCTTCCCCGGCCACAGGCCAGCCAAAACACAGTTCCACTGGGGGCACCGCCGTGAAGGCCGTCAACCACAAGTCCAGCAGACTGCTGGCAGGTTCCGGATCAGCAACGCTGGTCAGGCCACTCCACGAGCGCTACTAGGGTAGCGCCCTAGTCAGGAGCCTCGTGTGATACCACAGATCACTCTCCTGTCCACAATACCCCAGTGGTCAATCGTCTCCACCAGTCGGTCCCGGGTACGACAATCCTTCAACTGCCACTACACTGGCAGGGTAACACCACAGTGTTCCTCCGGGAGGCGACTCACAGCTGCTGCAGCAAAGAACTTGGAATGGGGACGGCTGCCTTGGGTAGACTGACTCAACTTCCCTTACAGCAGTCCCAGGTCGACTCTGTAAGCAGACACGTCATCAATAACAGGGACACACTAAAGCACCTCACTTACAGGCTCAGACACAAACGCCCGACATATCCACTCCATAGATGGCGTTGTCGTCTGAGCACCACCTCACCAGAGGTCAGCAGCGGCGGTGTTGTGAGCTGAACAGGACTGGAAACTGGCCCTTGTGGCCGGTACACTTCGTCCTCACCAGGTGTCATCGTCCATTTGGAGGGGGTTTCGGGAGCTGACCCACAGATGGCGTGGTCGTCACTTCTCCGTGCTGGGATGCTGGATCCGGGTCCGTAACACTCACCATAGCCCGTGCTACCTGGAACTTTTTGTTCAAGGTAGCGAGTCTTAAACAACAACAACATTGAGGTTATCTTGAGATGATTTTGGGGCTTAGCGTCCCCATGGCCCGGTCCTCGACTAGGCCTCCTTTTTTTGTTATACATCCCCAGGAGAGCAGCCCGTAACAGCTGTCTAATTCCCAGGTACCTATTTGCTGCTAGGTGAACAGGGGGCATCGTGGTGAAAGAAACTCTGCCCATTTGTTTCTGCCTCCACCAGGGTGTAACAAACTAGGTTTGTTGTAAGAATTATCCAGAATGTTTATCTACACATGGGAGAATGGGAAGCTGGACCCACGTGGTGACCCGTGAGCATTCACTGGGGGGATTGACAGTGAAAATAACTGGCGCCTTTGTTCACAGTTTCCTATAATGAATTATTCTATAGTATTCACTTATTTAGAGAAATTAGTCCTCATTCAAATTGTATAATATTACTGGTTATAATATCAAGAGTATTCTAATTATTAGGATAATGAGTTAAGTCACCATCAGTGACGTCACGAGCTGTGACTAGAACTCTTTGCGGAAGGATTTGAGTGACCTCAGCGGTCACATGTCAGCAGAGGTTCCACATTCAGTAATTCTCAAAGGTCAAATAGCCATCTTGTGATCGGCAATATCTCTTCCTTAAGATGCTTGTGTAATTTAACTTCAGTTAAAATAATTCAACCAATCTGGATCATTCAGTGCAACAGAGGTTAATTGTTAAACTTAAGCCTTGCAAGTAACTTAGATACTAGGCGCAACAATACACTGCTCTGGTCTGGGTAGGACTAGCCGAGCAGAAGGACAGTGTGGGAAGAGGAGCGATTCGGGCAGGTGGCCTCCATCATCGTCCGGTCGAGCCGGTCGGCCGAGCGGACAGCACGCTGGACTTGTGATCCTGTGGTCCTGGGTTCGATCCCAGGCGCCGGCGAGAAACAATGGGCAGAGTTTCTTTCACCCTATGCCCCTGTTACCTAGCAGTAAAATAGGTACCTGGGTGTTAGTCAGCTGTCACGGGCTGCTTCCTGGGGGTGGAGGCCTGGTCGAGGACCGGGCCGCGGGGACACTAAAAAGCCCCGAAATCATCTCAAGATAACCTCAAGTCCCCAAGACAGCACCAACAGCTAGCTGGTCGCCCAAGGTAAAGCTGCTCAGAGGTTTTAGATAGGGAATAGGTCAACTCATTGCCTCTAATGTAAAGTCAGGGAGTGTTAATTGACAGGGAGTGCCATTTATTTAAATTTTGTTTTTGTTTTTGAATAAACCATTTTGCTAGTAATTTGCATTTTTATTATTTTCCATTTCATTGGCTCCATTCTCATGTCCTTGTCACGTGGTCCCCACGAGGCTGACTTGAATTGGGCGCCGATTCTAACACCGAATCAGAATTATCATTCCCGTTGATTTTTTAATTCCACACTTAAGATCCAAGGTTATATGTTACTAGTGGGGATCAAGCCCCAAAGTTATTAATTGACATGATCGATCCAGGCCTCGATCATTGCTCAGTGTTCTTGGTCTGGTGGTAGCAGCAAAAAGGCGACCCTTGGGTTTTGCTAGAAGCCTATGTCACGTCATATGGGTTGTAGAATCTTAAGTCGGTCAATCGTCTTAAGAGCACATCCCAGCAAACACAAATCATCTAGGAAACGTTCGTCTATCTCTTCCCATAGGTGTGGGAATGATTTGCATTGAGAATGGTGCAGGAGAGCCTTTGAGAAACTTTTAATAAAAAAATCCAAACACAAAGGTTTTATAATAAATTGTTTTTCTACAACTATTTTGTTCCTAATGTATTACAAATAGTTTTTACATGTTTAAATATAATATTTATGGTGCTTTTTTGGTAAAATTCATTAATATATTGTGATTGATATTTATTGGCTCAGTGAAATGTTCAAAATCCATTTAGTTATGATCAGAAAAAAGTAGTTTTCCAAATTTTCTAAAAATCGCTCTTTTTAACACAATTTGACTCCTTATGAATTCCACTAAACACTAATATCATGTTTAAATATATAATTTATGTATTATTCCCTAAAATAATTTATATAAATTATAAAAGTTGCTGGAAAGTGGTGTGAAAGAATCTGAAAACGTTTTGTTGTCTTATATTGGCGTGTTCTTATTAACTATGTCTTAAGTGCACAGTTTATCAAACAAGAAGATTAACATTCGTCAACCCTTAAAATCTTATATGTTATCTTGCTGAGTGAATGGGTGAATCTTTAAGAACAGCTAGTATCTATAATGACAAATAGTGTTTTCCCTAACTCAAACAATGTAGGGTTTATTATTCTACACATATTTCTAATGACTCTTAGATGTTTACATTCTCTGAAGTATAATTGTGAAGGCTGTGTCCATCACTCTCACCACAGATTCTTAAAATCCTCTCTGCAGGTTCAACTATAATTAATTTCCATTCTGAATCTCCATGGACATTTGTATCCAAAATGAAACCAATGTGGTTTCAAATAAGACAAATACATGAGTTTATGATAAATTCGTTTTCTGTAATATAACATTGATATGCTCTTTTTTTAAACCTCATACTAAACTAAATCACGATCGAGGGTATATATTGCTTTTTAAGACTTAAGCTCCACCACTGACCGCCAATTAAGTGCTCACATCAACAGAGATGATGGTCAACGCTCAACAGAGTTAGTATAAATGGGGTTAAGTCAGAGTTGGAAAATGTTGTAGGTTGAGTACCTCAAGGCTCTGTCCTGGGACCTCTGTTGTTTATAATACTGTATATATAAATGATTTAGATTCATGTTTGAGTAACAACATTTGCAAATTCACAAAAAAATTCTCTAGAAGAACATCAGTAAAAAAGGTAAAAAAAAGAAAAAGGTTTCAAGAGCAGGTTGGACATGTATATGAGTGGGATTGGGTGGTTATAGATAGGAGCTGCCTCGTATGGGCCAATAGGCCTTCTGCAGTTACCTTTGTTCTTATGTTCTTAATTACAGTTTCTATGCAGGTGATGAGTACTCACAATAACCTTAAGCGTCAAAACAAAAATGTGTATACTCTTTTTACTCTCCTGACCTTAGTTCTCGAGCTACGTATTTCATTTTGGTACCAACGTATTCGCAATAACATTCTCTAGAAGAACATCAGTAAAAATGGTCACGAAAAGTATATGGATACCAGCACCAAATAAATAACTATGTAGATGACTCGCCGTGAGCGCCCAACAGCAACAAAATGTTTTTACTCTTGGGATTGTTATCACTTCCACACTTGATCTACAGCATTAATTTGGGTATCAATGGACTCGCAATGAAATTCCCAACATGGTGATATGAATATAAACGTAGAATAATGGTCGCGGCCCACCCGCAAGAGTGTGGGAAGTGGCAGAACTATTACCCAGTATCGGTGACGAGATGACACATGGGCGATACAGTGCTTTGAAAGTTTATAATTATTTCACTGTCCTGACATTATTATTCTATGTACGTCATTCATTTTTTGTGCCAATGTGTTCGCAATAGAATGTTCTATGAGCCCGTAGGTAAATAAGAGCAACAAAGCGTAAGATAGAATAGCACCAAATATAAAACAACGCTGGAACATGTCAGTGAGCGTCAAACACACGCGAAATGTTTTTACTGTTGTTATGTTTGTTATGTTATCTGTTATAGATAGGAGCTGCCTGGTGTAGGCCAATAGGCCTTCTGCAGTTACCTTTGTTCTAATGTTTTTGCCATGTAACCTAAATGGTTACAGAGGCACATATATGGGATTAGGGACTGAAACCCACAATACATTTAGCTAAGCTGGTTACAATCTTGATGATATAGTTACAAAACTAAAACAGTGGTTCTTAAACTGAAACCAAACAAATCCCCAGGGCCGGATGAAGTGTTTGCCAGGGTGCTTAAAGAATGCAAAGAGGAGCTTTCCGAGCCACTGTCTACCATATTTAATAAATCAATAGAGTCAGGCAGAGTGCCAGAGTCATGGAAGGTAGCTAATGTGGTACCAATTTTTAAGAAAGGAGATAGATCACTTGCGTCAAACTATCGGCCAATTAGCCTAACGTCTATTGTGGGAAAGTTACTTGAATCAATAATTGCAAATACAATTCGTCTCCATCTTGAAAAACATAAATTATTAAATGAGTCGCAACATGGTTTTACAAATGGCCGTTCATGTTTAACAAATTTGCTAACTTTTTATTCCAGCATAGTTGAGGCAGTTGATAGTGGTAAGGATTGTGATGTTGTGTACCTTGACTTTAGCAAAGCTTCTGATACAGTGCCACATGAAAGACTAATTAAAAAAATAGAAGCTCATGGTATTGGGGGTGCTATATTAAGTTGGATTAGGGCATGGCTATTCCAAAGGAAACAGAGTTAGTATAAATGTGGTTAAGTCAGAGTGGGATAATGTTGTTAGTGGAGTACCTCAGGGCTCTGTCCTGTGCCCTCTGTTGTTTATAATATATATAAATGATTTAGATTCAGGTTTGAGTAGCAACATTTGCAAATTTGCAGATGATACGAAAATCGGTAGGGAAATTAATTCGGAGGACTCACTATCACTTCAAGTTGATCTAGATAGGGTTTTGAAATGGTCAAAGGATTGGCAAATGCAGTTTAATGCTGATAAATGTAAAGTTCTGAGGCTAGGTAATGATGATAGTTACAAGATACGAGCTAGATGGTGTTGAGATTGCGAAGTCGGATTGCGAAAGGGATCTGGGAGTTATTATTAGTAAGAACTTAAAACAAAAGGATCAATGCATGAATGTTCGTAATAAGGCGAATAGGACACTGGGATTTATTAATCGAAGCGTTAGTAACAAGACACCTGGTGTGGTTCTTAAGCTATATCTTGCTCTGGTTAGGCCCCATTTAGATTATGCAGTTCAGTTTTGGTCGCCGTATTATAGAATGGATATAAATTCACTTGAACGTGTCCAACGTAGGATGACTAAGTTAATTCCCCAAATTAGAAATCTTTCATATGAAGAAAGATTAACAAAGCTTAAGTTGCATTCACTGGAAAGGCGAAGAGTTAGGGGTGACATGATAGAGGCTTACAAGTGGATGAATGGACATAACAGGGGGGGGGATATTAATAGGGTATTAAAAATATCAACACAGGACAGAACACGAAACAATGGATATAAATTGGATAAGTTTAGATTTAGGAAAGATTTGGGTAAATACTGGTTCAGTAACAGGGTTGTTGATTTGTGGTACCAATTGCCGCGTAACGTGGTGGATGTGGGGTCCCTCGATTGTTTCAAGCGTAGGTTGGACAAGTATATGAGTGGGATTGGGTGGTTATAGATAGGAGCTGCCTCATATGGGCCAATAGGCCTTCTACAGTTACCTTTGTTCTTATGTTCTTATAAAATTCAGTATAAGTCGTCACATTATCAATGGGTTCGAGATCAACCACAATTTCCTGAATGGATATAACATAGGGGATATTAATAGGGTATTAAAATTGTCAACACAAGATAGAACACGAAACAATGGGTATAAATTGGATAAGTTTAGATTTAGGAAAGACTTGAGTATATACTGGGTCAGTAACAGGGTTGTTGATTTGTGGAACCAATTGCCGCGTAACGTGGTGGAGCTGGGGTCCCTTGATTGTTTCAAGCTCGGGTTGGACATGTATATAAGTGGGATTGGGTGGTTATAGATAGGAGCTGCCTCGTATGGGCCAATAGGCCTTCTGCAGTTACCTTTGTTCTTATGTTCTTAATTACAGTTTCTATGCAGGCGATGAGTACTCACAATAACCTTAAGCGTCAAAACAAAAATGTGTATACTCTTTTTACTCTCCTGACCTTAGTTCTTGAGCTACGTATTTCATTTTGGTACCAATGTGTTTGCAATAAATGTCTCTAGAAGAACATCAGTTAAAATCGTCACGAAAAGTATATGGATACCAGCACCAAATAAATAACTACGTAGATGACTCGCCGTGAGCGCCCAACAGCAACAAAATGTTTTTACTCTTGGGATTGTTATCACTTCCACACTTGTTCTACAGCGTTAATTTTGGTATCAATGGACTCGCAATGAAATTCCCAACACAATGATATGAATATAAACGTCGAATAATGGTCACGGCCCACCCACAAGAGTGTGGGAAGTGGTGGAACTGTTACCCAGTATTGGTGACGGGACAACACATGTGCGATACAGCGCTTTGAAAGTTTCTAATTATTTCACTGTCCTGACATTATTATTATGTGTACGTCATTCATTTTTGTGCCAATGTGTTCTCAATAGAATTTATCTTAAACTGGTTGGGAGAGGTACAGTCTTTAACATAATTGGGAAGGTCATTCCACATTCGAGGTCCCTTGATTTGTCAAGCATTTCTAGTTTGACTAAGTCGTACTCTTGGAATATCAAATAGGTATTTGTTTCTGGTGTGGTGCTCATGGGATCTGTTACAACCTTCTAGGAAGCTTTTAAGGTCAGGATTAACATTACAGTGCAGCGTTTTATATATATAAAATACACATGAGAGGATGTGCAGGGACTTAATATCTAACATATTCAGAGATTTGAGTAAGGAGTCCATATATACTGCCCGGTTGCCTGAAATGCTATGCCTACTATAGTGGCTTTAGGTATTGTGTGCACTAGCTCTATCTATAAATCCAACATTATGTTTGTAAATCAACTATGTATGTACTTTCCTGAATAAAATTGACTTTACTGTACACTTATATTCTCTGTGGTTTTGTTATCCCCTATCGTTTGTGAGAAAAAAAATGACTAATGCGTTCGGCGAATGACTTTGACTTCAACTTCACTTTGACTTCGTTCATGGCATCATATTTTCCATAATATATAAGGGTATGACAATGCATTTATATTATTTTGTATAAATAATTTTGAAATTTCATGTACCCTAAAAATAGTAATATAAAGAATAAGAATAATTAAATAATTGTTGTAGTAAATTGTCACACGTTCATCATACGCAAACGAACACACAGTGTGGAGCGTCAGTACAACAAGATCCCTGCCATTTTAAAACACGGCCTCGAATGTAAGTAATGTTTTTCTCGTACTAACACTGTGTGATACAAGAGATTAGGTTTTGAATTCACAAATTTAGTTGTTACATCTGACAGAGTATGTTAGACGGTGTAATGCTGGTCCATGTTGACATATTTGTGGGTTTGGTGGTGGTTTAAATGTGATGGCACCCCAATATGGGCACCCCACAACTGCTGCATATTCTAGCTTTGGACTAACAAAAGTGGTGAACAATTTCTTTAGTATTTCGCCATCCATGTTTTATTTATTTATTTATTTTTGCATATACAAGAATGTACATAAGGAATGTGAGGATACAAATATGGTAATTACAGTCTTGTAAAGCCACTAGCACGCGCAGCGTTTCGGGCAGGTCCTTAAAATAAGAAAATTTTAAGTAGGTAAATACTTGCAAAATTTATAGACAAAAAAATGATAACAGTTACATGAAATGAAAAAAAAGAAGATGAGAGAAAATTGTAGGTACAGTATATTAAAGCACATAGGTAGCTAAGATTGATTGCAATGACAGCTTGAATGGTAGTTGACAAAAATTGGTAGGCACAATACAGCAGAAACAATATAAGAGTGATTGCAATGACAGCTTGAATGGTAGTTGACAAAAATTGGTAGTCACAATACAGCATATGGCTAGCACATAAAAGAAGACAGCAATGAACACAATGATAAGGTTGTTTGAAATTACATAAAAATTAGGGGATTGGGTAACACTAGGTACAGAGCAAATTTAAAGCTCAGTGTAGGAAACTAAGAAGATGAAGTTAGGTACTTTTTGGTTTTGCTTTTAAATAAGGCAAAAGTTTTACAGTTTTTCAATTCACTAGGGAGTGAGTTCCATAGACTAGGTCCCTTAATTTGCATAGAGTGTTTACACAGATTAAGTTTGACCCTGGGGATATCAAAGAGATATTTATTTCTGGTGTGGTGATAATGGGTCCTATTACATATGTCCAGGGAGAGTTTCAGAGCATGGTTTGCATTTAAGAACAGGGTTTTGTAAATGTAGTTGACACAAGAGAATGAGTGGAGGGAGTTAATATTTAGCAAGTTTAGGGATTTAAGCAAGGGAGCTGAGTGTTGTCTGAAAGCAGAGTTAGTTATTATTCTGATAGCAGATTAGTTATTATTCTGATAGCAGATTAAAGCAGATTGCTTTTGTATTTAAAAGCAATTCTGAAGTTGGAATGCATGGCATAGGCTCCTCACACAATGTTCTTTATGTGGTCCTCAGGTGATAGTTTTCTATTTAGAACCACCTCTAGATCTCTTTATTTATCAGAATTCCTTAAAGATTTCTCACATAATTTATAGGTTGTGTTGGGTCTATGTTCTCCTAATAATAATTCTGTGTGTGTGTGTGTCTGTCTGTCTGGATGTGTGTGTCTCCAGTTCTCTGTGTCCATCTCTCTCTCTCTCTGTATGTATGTATGTATGTATGTATGTATGTATGTATGTATGTATGTATGTATGTATGTATGTATGTATGTACGTATGTATGTATGTATGTATGTATGTATGTATGTATGTATGTGTGTGTGTATATATATATATATATATATATATATATATATATATATATATATATATATATATATATATATATATATATATATATATATATATATATATATATATAATGTGTATATATTATATGTCGTACCTAGTAGCCAGAACGCACTTCTCAGCCTAATATGCAAGGCCCAATTTGCCTAATAAGCCAAGTTTTCATGAATTATTTGTTTTTCGACTACCTAACCTAACTTTTTCGGCTACCTAACCTAACCTATAAAGATAGGTTACGTTAGATTAGGTAGGGTTGGTTAGGTTCTGTCATATATCTACGTTAATTTTACATCCAATAAAAAAAAATTGACCTCATACATAATGAAATGGGTACCTTTATCATTTTATAAGAAAACAAATTGAGAAAATATATTAATTCAGGAAAACTTGGCTTATTAGGCAAATCGGGCCTTGCATAGTAGGCTGAGAATTGCGTTCTGGCTACTAGGTACGACATATATATATATATATATATATATATATATATATATATATATATATATATATATATATATATATATATATATAATAACTTTAGAACACTTTCCCACCAGGAGACTCGAACCCTAGCCAGCACAGAAGCCTTCCAGCAACTGGCATAACAGGTACGCCTTAACCCGCTCCACCACCAGCTCAGACCCTTAAAAGAGATGGTAATTTCAGAGTATTTAAATACACCAAAGATCACCACCTCCCAAGAGCACTAGAGCAAGTGAGGGGTCATTTAGACGTTAATTTCATCAAGTCCCTGTTAATATGGGAAGACACAGTGTCTATGCTTAAGGCACAACTCTTCTAAACACGAGAGTGAAGTATACAACTTTAGAATACTTTCCCACCAGGAGACTCGAACCCTAGCCAGCACAGAAGCCTTCCAGCAACTGGCATAACAGGTACGCCTTAACCCGCTCCACCACCAGCTCAGACCCTTAAAAGAGATGGTAATTTCGGAGTATTTAAATACACCAAAGATCACCACCTCCCAAGAGCACTAGAGCAAGTGAGGGGTCATTTAGACGTTAATTTCATCAAGTCCCTGTTAATATGGGAAGACACAGTGTCTATGCTTAAGGCACAACTCTTCTAAACACGAGAGTGAAGTATACAACTTTAGAACACTTTCCCACCAGGAGACTCGAACCCAAGCCAGCACAGAAGCCTTCCAGCAACTGGCATAACAGGTACGCCTTAACCCGCTCCACCACCAGCTCAGACCCTTAAAAGAGATGGTAATTTCGGAGTATTTAAATACACCAAAGATCACCACCTCCCAAGAGCACTAGAGCAAGTGAGGGGTCATTTAGACGTTAATTTCATCAAGTCCTCACTTGCTCTAGTGCTCTTAGGAGGTGGTGATCTTTGGTGTATTTAAATACTCCGAAATTACCATCTCTTGGGAGGTGGTGATCTTTGGTGTATTTAAATACTCCGAAATTACCATCTCTTTTAAGGGTCTGAGCTGGTGGTGGAGCGGGTTAAGGCGTACCTGTTATGCCAGTAGCTGGAAGGCTTCTGTGCTGGCTAGGGTTCGAGTCTCCTGGTGGGAAAGTGTTCTAAAGTTGTATACTTCACTCTCGTGTTTAGAAGAGTTGTGCCTTAAGCATAGACACTGTGTCTTCCCATATTAACAGGGACTTGATGAAATTAACGTCTAAATGACCCCTCACTTGCTCTAGTGCTCTTGGGAGGTGGTGATCTTTGGTGTATTTAAATACTCCGAAATTACCATCTCTTTTAAGGGTCTGAGCTGGTGGTGGAGCGGGTTAAGGCGTACCTGTTATGCCAGTTGCTGGAAGGCTTCTGTGCTGGCTAGGGTTCGAGTCTCCTGGTGGGAAAGTGTTCTAAAGTTGTATACTTCACTCTCGTGTTTAGAAGAGTTGTGCCTTAAGCATAGACACTGTGTCTTCCCATATTAACAGGGACTTGATGAAATTAACGTCTAAATGACCCCTCATTTGCTCTAGTGCTCTTGGGAGGTGGTGATCTTTGGTGTATTTAAATACTCTGAAATTACCATCTCTTTTAAGGGTCTGAGCTGGTGGTGGAGCGGGTTAAGGCGTACCTGTTATGCCAGTTGCTGGAAGGCTTCTGTGCTGGCTAGGGTTCGAGTCTCCTGGTGGGAAAGTGTTCTAAAGTTGTATACTTCACTCTCGTGTTTAGAAGAGTTGTGCCTTAAGCATAGACACTGTGTCTTCCCATATTAACAGGGACTTGATGAAATTAACATCTAAATGACCCCTCACTTGCTCTAGTGCTCTTGGGAGGTGGTGATCTTTGGTGTATTTAAATACTCCGAAATTACCATCTCTTTTAAGGGTCTGAGCTGGTGGTGGAGCGGGTTAAGGCGTACCTGTTATGCCAGTTGCTGGAAGGCTTCTGTGCTGGCTAGGGTTCGAGTCTCCTGGTGGGAAAGTGTTCTAAAGTTGTATACTTCACTCTCGTGTTTAGAAGAGTTGTGCCTTAAGCATAGACACTGTGTCTTCCCATATTAACAGGGACTTGATGAAATTAACGTCTAAATGACCCCTCACTTGCTCTAGTGCTCTTGGGAGGTGGTGATCTTTGCTGTATTTAAATACTCCGAAATTACCATCTCTTTTAAGGGTCTGAGCTGGTGGTGGGGCGGGTTAAGGCGTACCTGTTATGCCAGTTGCTGGAAGGCTTCTGTGCTGGCTAGGGTTCGAGTCTCCTGGTGGGAAAGTGTTCTAAAGTTGTATACTTCACTCTCGTATTTAGAAGAGTTGTGCCTTAAGCATAGACACTGTGTCTTCCCATATTAACAGGGACTTGATGAAATTAACGTCTAAATGACCCCTCACTTGCTCTAGTGCTCTTGGGAGGTGGTGATCTTTGGTGTATTTAAATACTCCGAAATTACCATCTCTTTTAAGGGTCTGAGCTGGTGGTGGAGCGGGTTAAGGCGTACCTGTTATGCCAGTTGCTGGAAGGCTTCTGTGCTGGCTAGGGTTCGAGTCTCCTGGTGGGAAAGTGTTCTAAAGGTTTATACTTCACTCTCGTGTTTAGAAGAGTTGTGCCTTAAGCATAGACACTGTGTCTTCCCATATTAACAGGGACTTGATGAAATTAACGGCTAAATGACCCCTCACTTGCCATAGTGCTCTTGGGAGGTGGTGATCTTTGGTGTATTTAAATACTCCGAAATTACCATCTCTTTTAAGGGTCTGAGCTGGTGGTGGAGCGGGTTAAGGCGTACCTGTTATGCCAGTTGCTGGAAGGCTTCTGTGCTGGCTAGGGTTCGAGTCTCCTGGTGGGAAAGTGTTCTAAAGTTGTATACTTCACTCTCGTGTTTAGAAGAGTTGTGCCTTATATATATATATATATATATATATATATATATATATATATATATATATATATATATATATATATATATATATATATATATATATATATATGTCGTACCTAGTAGCCAGAACACACTTTTTGGCCTAATATGCAAGGCCCGATTTGCCTAATATGCCAAGTTTTCCTGAATTAATATATTTTCTCTAATTTTTTTCTTATGAAATGATAAAGCTACCCATTTCATTATGTATGACGTTAATTTTTTTTTATTGGAGTTAAAATTAACGTAGATATATGACTGAACCTAACCAACCCTACCTAACCTAATCTAACCTATCTTTATAGGTTAGGTTAGGTTAGGTTGCCGAAAAAGTTAGGTTAGGTTAGGTTAGGTAAGTTAGGTAGTCGAAAAACAATTAATTCATGAAAACTTGGCTTATTAGGCAAATTGGGCCTTGCATAGTAGGCTGAGAAGTGCGTTCTGGCTACTAGGTACGACATATATATATATATATATATATATATATATATATATATATATATATATATATATATATATATATATATATATATATATGTCGTACCTAGTAGCCAGAACGCACTTCTCAGCCTACTATGCAAGGCCCGATTTGCCTAATAAGCCAAGTTTTCATGAATTAATATATTTTCTCTAATTTCTTTCTTATGAAATGATAAAGCTACCCATTTCATTATGTATGAGGTCATTTTTTTTTAATGGAGTTAAAATTAACGTAGATATATGACTGAACCTAACCAACCCTACCTAACCTAACCTAACCTATCTTTATAGGTTAGGTTCGGTTAGGTAGCAGAAAAAGTTAGGTTAGGTTAGGTAGGTTAGGTAGTCGAAAAAACATTAATTCATGAAAACTTGGCTTATTAGGCAAATCGGGCCTTGCATAGTAGGCTGATAAGTGCGTTCTGGCTACTAGGTACGACATATATATATATATATATATATATATGTCGTACCTAGTTGCCAGAACGCACTTCTCAGCCTACTATATATATATATATATATATATATATATATATATATATATATATATATATATATATATATATATATATATTTTATATATATATATATATATATATATATATATATATATATATATATATATATATAATTATATATAATATATATGACTCTGGAAAAACTTATGTCACAACCACTGAGGCACACCTCGCTTCTTTCCTGGATGACTGTGGGATATTAGCTGAATACCCAGAACATAATTTGTAGTCTCACATATAACCAAAGTGTACTTAAGCTCTGCCTTTCCTTTCCAAAGGTTTTTATTTTTATTTTTTTGTTTGTCATCTTTGCCTGTTTTTTTACTCTTAATTATTTGGTCTTAGTTAATCCCCTTGTCACTAAACCTAGGGCTTTTTATTACCCTGTTACTTAAAGTAACTTGGTATTTGTGTCTTGTAATCATTTATTGGAATTAATTAATAGTATAATTGTCTATATAAGCATCTACCTCAGTATCATAGTAAAATCTTCCACATGAATATACTCTCACCCTGTTTATTTTTACACTTAGATTTATATTAGAGTAAATTTCAAGATTTAATTAGACTTACATGTCATCTTTTTTTTTCTTTTTTTTCTCTCAGAATTATCTATTTGAGCTCACTTTGTTTTCTTAGGTTCATACCAATTATAGGATTTTAATTAACCATTACTAAGCTAATTATCTTCAAGATCATTTTACTTTATATAAACTTTAACTTTATATAAACATTTTACTTTATATTTATATTATTTTTCTTATTATTTTTTATTTTACATTTATATTGTCAGTCTTTACTGATTTTTTGTTTTTTATTTTATGTAACTTCCTGGCTATCTATTGGATCTTTATTTTACTTCTAAATTGTTACTATTTTATTGCATTTGCTTTTATTCTTGTGTTTTGCTTTTTTCGTGTATCTTGTATCGTGATCCCTCTGCATCTCCATGCACACTGATATTGATCCTGATCAAAATCTTCTGTCTCATATCTACACCAACCAGCACATCATTATTGCAAGTATTTCACAGCACACTAGGCTAAAAACAAACTCCAAAATAGCACCTGTCTATCAGTTTACAATCAAAATGTTAGATCACTTGGTAAACATTTTGACGATTTAAATGCATTACTCACAGCACTAGGTACTAACTTAGCGTTCATTATTTTAACAGAAACTTGGCTAAATAAAGACTATACCCAACTCTACAACTTAGCTGGTTATAAAGTCATTCATAACTGTAGGCCTAATAAAAAAAAAAAACCTACCCGAGTCACTCAAACATCAGCCACTACCTTGGACCACATATGGACAAACATAACAGCTCCCCTTGTATCTGGTATAATCTACGACAGAACAACTGACCACTATCCTACCTTTCTCATAGCGAACATGGACATAACACCACCAAAAAGCAAGAAACTTTCATTTAGGCTTCACAGTGAATCAGCTTTAGGCAATCTTACAGATGCATTTCACAATATTAACTGGGTTTCTGAATTCAGTAATACCCAGGATATAAATTCATTAGCTAACCTCTTCCTCTCCAAAACTCTAAGCCTCTACAACCTTCATTGTCCCCTTCTTACCAAGCAAGTAACTGACAAAAGATTAAACAATCCATGGCTCACAAGTGGCATTCTCAACTCAATCAACAAGAAACATGAATATGAACAGAAACTTAGGATTGGCCTAGTTTCAAAGGAAGTAGCTAAAAGGTACTCATCAATGCTTATCAGTATCATAAGAAAGGCAAAACTTGCATATTATGTGAATAGATTCAATGAAGCAAAAGGCAACATGAAAAGCACTTGGAAAACAATCTCTAGTATCCTAGGAACTAAACAACACTCACATAACCAAATAAAACTCTAGAAATGGCAAATGAATTTAATAGTTTCTTTTCATCGGTTGGTGCTAATCTTGCCAGTAAAATCCCACAGACTCAGACACATATTAACACATATCTCTCAGGCAGCTATCCAAACTCTCTTCTCCTTTCACCAATCAGCCCGGCAGATGTTGTGTCCATCATACACTCTCTAAAAACCAAGGCAGGGAACACCAGTGAAATTCCGTCCATTGTGTACAAGAGAGCCTCCCATGCCCTTGCCCCACCCATAGCACTACTGTTCAACAAATCTATAGTGTCACACCTTCCCTCATATCCTCAAAAAAGCAAGAGTAACGCCACTCCATAAAGGAGGCAATCCGGCGGACATAAACAATTATAGACCAATATCAAATCTACCCATTCTATGAAAAATATTTGAAAAAATTATTGTAATTATTGACTGTAATTACCATATTATGTATCCTCACATTCCCAATGTACCTTCTTGTATATGCATAAATAAATAAATAAATAAATAAATAAATTAAATAAATATAACGCACTTCTCGGCCTACTATGCCGGACTGGACTTGTGATCCTGTGGTCCTAGTTTCGATCCCAGGCACTGGCGAGGAACAATGGGCAGAGTTTCTTTCACCCTACGTCCCTGTTACCTAGCAGTAAAATAGGTACCTGGGTGTGAGTCAGTTATTACAGGATGCTTCCTGGGGGTGGAGGCCTGGTCGAGGACCAGGCTGCAGGCACACTAAAAAAAAAAATTATGAATTATTATTCAATAACTGTTAGAGTGCCACAGGGCAGCATCTTGGGACCTCTCAAATTTCTTATATACATCAATGATCTGCCTATTGTCTCTAACATTTGTTTCAAACTGCTTGTACTGCAGGCAACTACTACAACACTACTGAACCGGTACAAACTGCAGGTACTGCAGGCAACTACTACAACACTACTGAACCGGATCATTCACGTAGTAACAAAGGAAAAAATCTACAGAAAGGTAATGTGAAAAAATAAAATGCAGCATTTTTTTTTATTTCTATGGTACTATACTTTGCTCAGTTGTTAATTTTATATGAAGTTCTCACAAATTCATTAATAATAGGTGTTTTTACATTGAACTTTATTACCATCCTTATCTCTAATTTTAAAAAATATGATATGAACCGCCAAATTCTATTATTTGTGGCTACGCCTATGGTGTCCCATCCCAGCACTGTCATATAATGCTTTGAAACTACTGATGGTTTTGGCCTCCACCACCCTCTCACCTAACTTGTTCCAACCGTGTCTACCACGCTGCTTGCGAAAGTTAATTTTCTAATGTTTCTGTGGCATCTTTGTTTGGTTACCTTTTACAATATCTTCTTTTTATTCTACCATCTAGTTTTGGCATTTTATGCCTCTAACCTGGGAGCCACTTATTGGCATGTCTATACCTTTTCCAGTTTGTTGATGTGATTCTTTAGATATGGGCACCATACAACCGCTGCATATTCCAGCTGTGGTCTAACAAAAGTTTTAAACAATTTCTTTAGTATTGTCGGGGTTTATCGGTGAGCAACAGTATACTCAAGGTCACTCACCGTAGCCCTGCGGGTCTTCACTCTATCCTTGCGGCGCCACTGTACGCCAGGAGAGTATCCCAGTCAATCCCAACCGGCCTCTGATCGAGAAGGAGTGGGAACACAACTTGTTCTCTTAACGGTTGTATGCCCGCCCCAGCATAGGGCTCTACTACTAACCACAAGGTCGCCAACTGGTGTTTTCGGTGTCCAGTAACACGTCAGTGGTTTTGTTGAATTGTGGTAACAGTGGCAAGAGCACACTCAATATGTCTGATATCAGGCAGGTATTTACTTCTATCGCTCTCTGCTTTCAGGTATTATACAGCCACAAGAAATATGGAGGGGATGATATAAACACCAATGTACTTTGTATTTTATTTAAAACTCATTCAAAGACATCACAAGATTATATCAATAAGCAAACAGCTGTTTCAGGCAGAAGTCGCTCCTTCCCATATATAATCATGAACTCGCCAAGCCGGCAACGCTCCCCCTCACGTCAATGTCAAAATCAGCTGGGCGACTACCACCGCGCGAATGTTATTTTATCTGTTTGCTTGTGGCGTGACGCGCCAGTTTCTTTAAGTTCTCAAAGATCACTAGAAGTTCGAACACACAATATTTAGCGACAATAGCACGTAAACACTTCGCTGCACTGATCTTGAGCTCAATCAAACATCTCTATATTAATAGACACAATAACTCACTAAAATAGTATAACATACTGCCCATAATAGTATAACATAGTACATAATAGTATAACATTTTAATGATAACGTATGCAAGTATATATCACTGGAGTTCTCAGTAATTCCTTCCGTGGGCGATAACACAATTAATCACTGCACACATGAATGATTATTCAATACACGAGCATAGACATATATATATATATTATATATATGGATGAGTCATAGACATCAATAATGGTAATAACATAGTTACTGGGCACATAGCCTAACTCCAAATACTGGCATATTTATATATATATTCTCTCACTAAATGATCATATTAAAGTCTCATGAAAGACATTATCAACACAGTAAATTCATCAATTACTCCGGGTGCCTGCACACACCAATAATAATCATAAATATCGTGAGTATTCTTTATAGTCCCACTCTGCACACTGGTGCCTTACTGTGACATAGGTGAGCCTTGCTCACGACTTACAAAATACTCTGGCTAAATAATATAGCTGACTAAAGGTGAATTGGGAGGGAAACTAGAATCACCTACTTCCACCTATCATCCGGTGAGAGTTGAGTTGTAGCTCCTGGTCCTGGCTCCTGCCTCGTGTAGGGAACGCCCCCACACACACACTGTCGTGTCCTCCAGGAACTCAATCAACGTCCCACCATAAGCGCGTCGTTGTCCGTGCCTTTTCACTGCAGGTCCGTGCTCCTCCTCGACTTCTTGTAGGGTTGGAGTCAGTCTCCCGGCCGTCAACTTCTCCTCCCAGCTACGGCTGCCCGCCTTCGTCTCGGCTGCAGTCGTTCGGATTCCCGAATAGTTTTCTTCTTCCACCGCTTCCCGGTGGCTCGGTCCAGCCACTACGCCGTCACAAATGGGTGAACTGCCTCAGACGTCGCATACGTCACTGCACAGACTTCACCTCTTCTTGCACAGTACCTGTCCTGGAGAACTTGTTCATCAATATCCCATCGATTCTCTCTGGTCCAACACATGAACGAAGGAAGACCTCACAGAGTACTTGCAGACTTCGGGTGACGCGTAAAATCCACGGGAGTGGGAAACAACTGTCAAACTGACAGGACCAATCTTCGCACGTCCAACCACCTTGACATGTCGTGTCAGACTGATGGCGCCGCCGTGGCGCTCTGACCGGACCCCCCTTCCTTCGTGACGTCACATTCGCCATGGGAGGTTTTCATTGGCTCCCTGTGCCACATCGCTGTCGGTGACCAATCCGGTGTCACTGACGTCACATAGTTTTGGCGGCAAAACAGAAGAGCCAGCGCCATATTGGCTTCCTAAAGGGCCTAAACCACAGGCCAAAATACTCTTCTTTTACAAATTTCTCGGCACTCCGAGAACACTACATTCTCCTACATAAATCAAACTGATGCCTGCCACGTAGAGAACGTTCGGGTAAAGTGGACATGACTCTTACTGCAGGCGTGGGAGAAATATAAGGGGGGGAACACCGTCACAGTATTTAACCTATGTATTTAAAAGCAATTCATAAATGTAAGCAAGTGTAGCATTTGTCTCCAGGTGTTCTTCACATTTAGCTTTAATTATTTTTTCCAATATTTTCACTTACACTTGTAATACAGGGTTCGAGGTTCCCTATATTGTCCTTTATTGAAATAGAGTTTAACAACCATTTCAATGTCCCTATTTTCTTTTAGTTTATATCTTAACATATAATTAATGTTCAACAGGACATGATTACTCTTTCCAAAGGGAGGATGGTATTGCATATCAAATATCTCTTCTCCTTTTTTTGTGAATATTTGATCTAGTACTGATGGAATAATTTATATAATAATCACTAGAAATTATTTAGATAAGAATTTGAATTTATGCATGTCTTTGTTTTGGCATGCCTCTATTTCCACATGTTACATTTCTGCATGTCTCCAATTCTGGAAGTGTTCACTTTTGCATGTGCCTGACAAGGATGTTATATGCACCAGCTTTAATTATTACTCACTCTTGTAACAACCCCCACACCAGCTTTTCTCAGCAGTCAGTTTCCCACAAATTGTATATAATGCATGACTTATTTTTAGAATTTTAATACATATTGCATCTGTCAATACATTATTAACAATAATATAGGTAATATGGTAGTCTAATGTAGAAATTTGACACTCTTTAACAGAATGTACGAGTATAAGCGTAATGTAATAATTCAATAATTACTATTTGTAGTTTTATGTATTTAAAACTATTTGGTAAATATTTTCTATACAATGCTAATACGCTTCCACCCCTGACAGAATCTGTAGTGCAAGCCTTACCTTGTTGAGCACAAGAAAAGTTTCTTCAAAACCTTGAATATTTGCAATGTAATATTAAGTAAGTAAATTTTATAATTTTTGTATTATATATGTATGTGTATATACTGTATATGGATATATGTGTATATATTTGCATATCAAGTATTGCTGATATGTTGAAGCATGTACTGTATTGGTGGAAACAGATACACGGTTAAGATTGCCAATTTACTGTAGTCTAGTCTAATTCAATCATTTTTAGTAATCTTTGAGAACATTTATGGTTGAAGTTGCTGGTGCCAGTGGACCACTTTGTGCTTTAGGCCTGGTGGAGCTTGGTCCACCAGGCTGTTGTTTGGAGTGGCCCGCAGATCCACATACAGTCTGCATATGATATACAGTCTGTTGATCAACTGAACTACAGTAGTTAGTTTTTATCATCCGAATGCACCAATATGTCTTCATTCTTCCCAGATGAAGGAACTAGGTAATGTTCATCATCGGAATGCACCATCTGAAGCTTTTCCACACTCATGATACACGAGAGGTTTATCAGCTGTATGCACCATCCTGTGAGTTTTTATAAGTCGCAAACAACTGAATCCCTTGCCACACTCAGGACATTCATGAGGTTTATCATCCGTATGCACAATCATGACTTATTGTACTGGAACGTTTTCTGAATCTTTGGCCCGCATTCAGCACACTTGAAATGTTTAGCACCCGTTTGTAGCGTCCTATGGGCATTTATTTATTTATTTACTTTATATATACATATATATATATATATATATATATATATATATATATATATATATATATATATATATATATATGTATATATATACATATATATATATATATATATATATATATATATATATATATATATATATATATATATATATATACATACATACATACATACATACATACATACATACATACATACATACATACATACATACATACATACATTCATACATACATACATACATACATACATACACACACACACACACACACACACACACACACACACACACACACACACACACACACACACAGATGGTACATTAGGTTTATGAGAGTATATAGCATTAATATTTTTAAATTCTTGTAAAGCAATTAACACCCATAGGGCTTTGGACAGGTCCTTAACCCTTAAGTTGCGCAACACATCATATGATGGGTTGAGTGACTTGCTATAAATTGTTTATCCCATCATATGATGTATTGGAGTACTACGCAAGATTTAAACGGCCTGCGGATACACGGGGTTCACCTCACCTTCATTAGGGCTCTTGTAAACAGACGCCTTTTTTATTTTAAATCGTGGGCCAAATTTCCGGGTGTGAGGGCCTCAGTATTGAGTGAGCCACCAAGCCTGACACATGCAGCATGAGCTCACAGCACTGCTGTTCAGCTTGTGACCACAGCATCGCCTAAAAGTGCCATAATATACATGTTCATGCTATTATTTAGCTTTGATATTATTACGGAAGACCCCTGACTGTAAAAATTACCTGGATTCTGATAATAGCAGGATTGTTGTGATAATTAGCGCTATAGTGGGAGGAGTAATCTTGGTGGGGAGGGAGGTAGCATTGTCTGCTGACTGTGTGACCACGATTTACTGTCTGGACTCACTAGACTCACGATTTTTTTATTATTTTTCCCATGAACAGAGAACACAAATTAACAGATTAAGAAGAAAAAATAAATTTTTATTTTTTTTTGGTATGCACCTGTGGGTGACAAATGCTAATTAGCCCTGAGCCACACAAGGGTTAATCAACAGATAAATTTAAATTGGCCCGGTTGGTCCGTGAACCCAGTTGGACTAGCATTTAATTTAGAAAATAATCTAGTTTTCTCTTGAAGATGTCCATGGTTGTTCCGGCAATATTTCTTATACTCGCTGGGAGGATGTTGAACAACTCTGGACATCTGATGTTTATAGTATAAAATCTGTAATTTTGATCAAATAAGTGATGATTGTCATAGATACTTGATAAGAGGTTTAGTTTGGATCTAAACTAGGTTGCCTGTATAATGTTTGATTTCTTTATTTTGGACTGCACCTTAGTATTTGGAAATTATCACTGTTTAAACATACATTCATGTTATTTTCTTCTGCCCAGTTAAAAACTTTATTAACATCTGCTTGCAGTTTTTCAATTTCTTCAGCAGAGGTAATTTTCATGGTTTGTCATAGAGGTCAAAGTAACTGTGAGGAGTCATGATCTTCCCGCGCTTAAAATCTATCATGTACTATCAGCTATTGGTTTGCCAAATTATCAGGGTAGGTTAGGTTTGGTCATATTTCTACATTAGCTTTAACTCAAATTCTTCCTTTGCAAAGTCACTTTATAATTAATCCATTTTTCTGTGAGAGCTTTCTTTTGGGACACACTGGGCTGCTCTTCTGGAACTTTTAAAACTTTTTGGCCTATGTATTTAAAAGCAATTCTAAAGTTAGAAAGTGTAGCATAGGCCCCTTGCACAATATTCTTAATATGATCCTCAGGTTATAGTTTTCTGTCTAACACCACCCCTAGATCTCTTTCTTGATCAGATTCTTTATAGATCTCTTTGGCTCGATCATAGAAACTGAGTAAATTCGTTACACTGGACCTTCCAGATCGAATACCATGCTGACAGTCTGATATATCATTCAGTACGTCTGCATCTGAAGTTGAGCAATACCGGATTTTTATTTGGTTTTATTAAATTTTATACTTATAATCTTAACTTATTTCAGAGGACCACGAGTAATCTGGGCTTCGAACTCGACAGAAAAGCCTTCCGTAGACCTGCTTCTTTGCTACATAATAGACAAAATTTAGTAAGTATTGATTTATTATGTTTGTTTATTTATTTATTTTTTCTTTATATACAAGAAGGTACATTGGGGGAGAGTACAGTAACTTGAAGTTATACATTCTTGCTAAAGTAACTAGCACTCTATAGCGTTTCGGGCAGATCTAAGTATAGACCAAGGAACTTACCATCTTTTTATTTCTGATGTTAACATTGTCTAACTGTAGATGAATTGCATTTGTTGATTGCTCCCAAGTAAGATGTTGTAGGTCCTTTCTATGTTTAGTGTGAGTTTGTTGGTTGACATTAATAAGTGGATTTTTTTTAATTTATTGTTTACATCATTATTTAATATGAGTGGGTTGGAGTCTGAGTAGATGAGGTTAGTATCATCATTATCTCATATCTCAGTGATTTTGTCGTAATGGTCATGTAGCTGTACTGTACAAGTAGAGGACATGAGAGATAGCTGTAAGAGATATTTCAATATCTTCCTGCTCTAAATCCATGTTGGCCTGGATTGTGGAGGTCATTGGTCTCTATAAAACTAGTAACCTGACTCCTGACCACTCTCAAATAATTTTATTATGTGGGATGTTGGTGCAACTGGTCTATAATTCTTTGCCAATGCTTTACTACCTCCCTTGTGTAGAGGAGCTATGTCTGCTGCTTTAAGAGCCTCTGGTATCTCCCCTGTGTCCAAGCTCTTCCCCCACACTATACTGAGTGCCTGTGCTACTGGCACTTTGCATTTTTTTATAAATATTGAATTCCATGAGTCTGGACCCGAGGCTGAATGCATGGGCACATTGTCAATTTCTCTTTCAAAATCTGTCACACTCGTGTTGATATCAATTATATTTACAGGGGTTTGGATATCACCCATAAAGAATTTGTCCGGATCCTCCACTTTCATGCTTTGTATCGGAGTGCTAAACATGTCCTCATACTGCTTTTTTAGGATTTCACTAATTTCTTTGTCATCCTCAGTATATGAACCTTCACTATACAGTATATGAACCTTCAGTGGTGTTGTTAATAATGAACTAAAAAAAGTCCACTTATGGATGTCAACCAACAAACTAACACTTAACATAGAAAAGACCTACTACATCCTATTCGGAAGCAAATCTACAAATGCAATTCAACTTCAGATTGACAATGTAAACATTAGCAATAAAAATGATGGAAAGTTTCTTGGCATATTCCTAGACAAGAGACTCAACTTCAGTACCCACATACAACACATAACTAAGAAAGTCTCTAAAACAGTTGGTATACTCTCCAAAATCAGATATTATGTTCCTAACTCTGCTCTCATCTCTCTATATTATGCACTAATCTATCCCTATCTCAACTATGGTATCTGTGCATGGGGTTCAACCACTGCAAACCACCTCAAGTCCATCATCACCCAGCAAAAATCTGCTATCAGAATAATAATCAAATTCTGCTTTCAGACAACACACAGCCCCCCTTGTTTAACTCCCTAAACATGCTAAACATAATCTCACTCCACAAATTCTCTTGTGTCAACTACATTTACAAAACCCTGTTCTTAAATGCAAAATCCTTGTCTGAAACTCTTCTTGGACAGATGTAATAGACCCATTATCACCACACCAGAAATAAATATCTCTTTGATATCCCAGAGTTAAACTTAATCTGTGTAAACACTCTATGCAAATAAAGGGACCCAGTTTATGGAACTCACTCCCTACTGAATTGAAAAAGCTGTCCAACTTTTACATCATTCAAAATCAATACTAAAAAGTACCTAATTTCATCTTCATAGTTTTTCACTTTTTGCCTTAAAATTGCACTGTATCAATTGCTACCCAATCTCCCAACCTTTATGTTCCCAATTTGAACATCTTTATCATTGTGATCATTGCTGTTTTCTTATATGTGCTGCCAATCTGTTGTATAGTGTTTTATAAATCTTGTTTATCTGTATATTTTGCTACCCAGTCTCCCAATCTTTATGTACCCAATCTGAACATCTTTACCATTGTGATCATTGCTGTCTTATATGTGCTGTCAATCTGCTGTATGGTGTCTATTAACCTTGTTTAAATTACTAATCAAGCTGTCAATGTAATCAATCAGAGCTTTAATATAACAATATGCTTTAATATACCTACTTATCTCTCTCATCTCATTTTTCTCTTGTAATGTATCTTTATTATTTATCAATTCTGATTGAAATTACCTACTTAAAATTATCTGCTAGATTAAGGACCTGCCCGAAACGCTTGTGCGTACTAGTGGCTTTATAAGAATGTAAATACTGTACTATTCAATGTATTCTCACAAACCCAATGTACTTCTTGTATATATATAAATAAATAAATAAATAAATAACTAGTACGAATAGGTCCAATACAATCCAGTGGTTTTTTTGCTTTTCCTTGTGTAGGATTTTTATTACCTAGAACATTTTCCCAGTGAATGTTTGTAAGTTCCCTGATTATTTTCTCCCAGTCTATCCTTTTATTATTAAAATTGAATATATTGAATAGCCCTTCTCGCTTGTTGTTTCTCTTGGGCCTACTACCGTTATTGATGTTAGTTTGCACTTCAATGAGCTTGTGGTCCAAGCACGTAGTGTCTGAGACAGTAATGGCTCATCATTGTTCGTGAATATGAGGTCGAGTGTGTTCTCGTTCCTAGTCCGTTTAGTTATCTGCTGATTGAGCGAGAATTTGTCACAGAATCTCGGTAGTTCTCTGACCTGTGATTGGTTATTTCCATTTTTATTTTGGGTGTGTTGTTTTGGTAGTGATTCGTCCAGTTCTGGTTGTAGTGCGGTTGTTGTGTGGTGTAGTACTTGTGTGCTTGTTAATGACTTGTATTCCAGTCTTGTGGGTATCTCCTTTCCCTACGGGCCAACTGCTTTGTTCTTACCTAGCATTTTGCTTTGTTTGGGTATGAATGTTTGTGTGCCTTCATTGTATATTTTGCAAAATTTGCCATATATCTCATTATTTACTCCTCTGCCTAGCAACAAGTCTGTCTAATTATACTCATTAACTGTTTTTCAAAGTTCCCCATAGTGTCCTTTATTGAAATCGAGTTCATGAACCGTTTCCATGTCCTTATTTTCTTCTAGATTATATCTTAAAGTATATTTAAATGTTATTGTTATTATTGTTATTAAATGTTATTGTGACATTGCATTGCAATTGAGCTATGTTTGTTTACCATTCCGTTCATTTCGTGAGTATAAGTATAGATGCCACACTTGTGACAGGTAAAACCATGCATTTTTTGAAAAACAGCACCGTCTGTTGCACGTAAGAGCAACCCACACTATATTATGTTGCGATATTATTTCAATATTTTCCGATTGCATTGATAATTTGAATTTTCATAGATTTCAATTTATTTTCATTTCGATTTAATAATTTTGTGTGACATTGCATTGAAATTGAGCTGTGTTGTTTACCATACTGTTCATTTCATGAGTATAGTTTATTTTTTTATTTTTTTCATTTCATTTTTTTAGCTGTTCTTATTTTTCAGTGATGGGAATATCAGATCATTTGATGTTCCCAATTTTCTGATGGAAGCATCAGACCATTATAGAATGCATCAGATGAGGTAGTTTGGAATGGTGGGAAGGACGAGAGGGGGGGATGGTGGGGAAGACGAGGGGACAGAGGAGAGGGTAATGGTGGGGAGGACGAGGGGACTGGGGAGTTGGGGATGGTGGGGACAGGGGGAATGCTGGGGAGGACAAAGGGACAGGTGAATGGGAGATGGTGGGGGAGCAAGAAGGGACAGGGGAGGGGAAATGGTAAGGAGGACGATGGGACAGGGAAGTGAGAATAGTGGGGAGGATGTGGGGACGGGGAAGTGGGAAGGACGAGAGGACTGTGGAATGGGGAATGGTGGGAAGGACGAGGGGACGGAGGAAGACTGGAGAACAGGGGAACACCTCAATAAACGTCAACAATGTATTATTACTCTGTGGCTTCTTGCCTCCCGACAAAGTGAATTATAATTATATATATTACTTAATTCTTAAAAATTTCCAGAAGCCTGTATCAACACCCACACTAATGCAACTGAAAGAGATGTTGAGACAAGTATTGCTGATATGTTGAAGAACGCCCAAACAAACTCGGTGGAAACAGATACAAAGTAAAGTTGGCCAATTTGCTGTAGTCTAATTCATCTCTTTTTAGTAATCTTTGAGAACATTTATGCTATGAATAAGATAAAATAATGTAACTGATTTTGACTAAATATGTAGATATATTTAATTTTCTGAGCACTAATAATGAAAGAAAACCAAAATAAGAGGTGGCTACTATCTCTAATAATGGGCTGGAATAATGCAGGATATAATATTGTTTAATGTAGATTCTTGTTTTAGTTTTTTTTTATAATATGGAAAGGGTTTTTAATTAATTAGTTAAATATTATATAATAAAATAATTTATATATTATTGAAACAATTAGTAACAAAACAATATTTCATTACAGGGTGGTGAAGCAAGAAGACATGTGCATGACACAACAAACTTGGATATGACGAATACTGAAAATGGTGGCGAGCCTGGTGGCATACTGCCTAATCTTCTCTAATGTCTATATAGAATCTATATATATGTGTCTGTGTATATATATATAAATATATATATATTATATATATTATATATATATATATATATATATATATATATATATATATATTAGATATATGCGAACAAATGGTATGTACAAGACGCCTTAATCCACTTGACCATCACGACCGGACAAAATGAGGTGATAGCTGAGGCTATTTGAACCACCCCACCGCCGGCACTCGGATAGTAATCTTGGGCATAGCATTTTACCAAATCACCTCATTCTTTGGGGCACACGTGAAGAACACAAATGCGAACAAGCCTGAATGGTCCCCAGGACAATATGCAACTGAAAACTCACACCCCAGAAGTGACTCGAACCCATACTCCCAGGAGCAACGCAACTGGTATGTACAAGACGCCTTAATCCACTTGACCATCACGACCGGACAAAATGATTAAGTGGATTAAGGCGTCCTTGTACATACCAGTTGCGTTGCTCCTGGGAGTATGGGTTCGAGTCACTTCTGGGGTGTGAGTTTTCAGTTGCATATTGTCCTGGGGACCATTCAGGCTTGTTCGCATTTGTGTTCCTCACGTGTGCCCCAAAGAATGAGGTGATTTGGTAAAATGCTATGCCCAAGATTACTATCCGAGTGCCGGCGGTGGGGTGGTTCAAATAGCCTCGGCTATCACCTCATTTTGTCCGGTCGTGATGGTCAAGTGGATTAAGGCGTCTTGTACATACCAGTTTGCATTGCTCCTGGGAGTATGGGTTCGAGTCACTTCTGGGGTGTGAGTTTTCAGTTGCATATTGTCCTGGGGACCATTCATGCTTGTTCGCATTTGTGTTCCTCACGTGTGCCCCAAAGAATGAGGTGATTTGGTAAAATGCTATGCCCAAGATTACTATCCGAGTGCCGGCAGTGGGGTGGTTCAAATAGCCTCGGCTATCACCTCATTTTGTCCGGTCGTGATGGTCAAGTGGATTAAGGCGTCTTGTACATACCAGTTGCGTTGCTCCTGGGAGTATGGGTTCGAGTCACTTCTGGGGTGTGAGTTTTCAGTTATATATATATATATATATATATAATATATATATATATATATATATATATATATATATATATATATATATATATATATTTTGGTAGCAGTCTTTCCTGTAGACATATATTATTAAATATGACCGAAAAAGTAAGATTAATAATTCTAACACGAATTTTCTCAATCTTTCGTACATTACGCTTCACTGTTGGAGGTAAATCAAAAATCACTTCTCCAAAATTCATTTTTATTTCTAGTCTGACGCGACACGGGCGCGTTTCGTAAAACTTAATACATTTTCAAAGACTTCACAAATACACAACTGATTAGAACTTACGTATCTCTGATTTTATATCTACATTTGAGTGAGGTGGGAGGGGTGATGTGGCATTAACACAAGACAGAACAAGAGGGGATATTAATAGGGTATTAAAAGTATCAACACAAGACAGAACAGAAACAATGGGTATTGAATAGAAGTGTTTGTAGAAAGCCTATTGGTCCATATTTCTTGATGCTTCTATATTGGAGCGGAGTCTTGAGGTGGGTAGAATATAGTTGTGCAATAATTGGCTGTTGATTGCTGGTGTTGACTTCTTGATGTGAAGTGCCTCGCAAACGTCAAGCCGCCTGCTATCGCTGTATCTATCGATGATTTCTGTGTTGTTTACTAGGATTTCTCTGGCGATGGTTTGGTTGTGGGAAGAGATTATATGTTCCTTAATGGAGCCCTGTTGCTTATGCATCGTTAAACGCCTAGAAAGAGATGTTGTTGTCTTGCCTATATACTGGGTTTTTTGGAGCTTACAGTCCCCAAGTGGGCATTTGAAGGCATAGACGACGTTAGTCTCTTTTAAAGCGTTCTGTTTGTGTCTGGAGAGTTTCTCATGAGTAGGCTGGCCGTTTTTCTGGTTTTATAGTAAATCGTCAGTTGTATCCTCTGATTTTTGTCTGTAGGGATAACGTTTCTATTAACAATATCTTTCAGGACCCTTTCCTCCGTTTTATGAGCTGTGGAAAGAAGTTCCTGTAAAATAGTCTAATAGGGGGTATAGGTGTTGTGTTAGTTGTCTCTTCAGAGGTTGCATGGCTTTTCACTTTCCTTCTTATGATGTCTTCGATGAAACCATTGGAGAAGCCGTTATTGACTAGGACCTGCCTTACCCTACAGAGTTCTTCGTCGACTTGCTTCCATTCTGAGCTGTGGCTGAGAGCACGGTCGACGTATGCGTTAACAACACTCCTCTTGTACCTGTCAGGGCAGTCGCTGTTGGCATTTAGGCACATTCCTATGTTTGTTTCCTTAGTGTAGACTGCAGTGTGGAAACCTCCGCCCTTTTCCATGACTTTTCCATGACATGACTTTTCCATGCAGGAGCTGAAGGAGGCATTTGAGCAGAGTTTCCGAGCTGCGTTTCACTTACGAGGACGGAAAAGGGATGGGAAGCTGCCTTTTCTAGATGTAACAGTCATGGAAAAGGGCGGAGGTTTCCACACTGCAGTCTACACTAAGGAAACAAACATAGGAATGTGCCTAAATGCCAACAGCGACTGCCCTGACAGGTACAAGAGGAGTGTTGTTAACGCATACGTCGACCGTGCTCTCAGCCACAGCTCAGAATGGAAGCAAGTCGACGAAGAACTCTGTAGGGTAAGGCAGGTCCTAGTCAATAACGGCTTCTCCAATGGTTTCATCGAAGACATCATAAGAAGGAAGTGAAAAGCCATGCAACCTCTGAAGAGACAACTAACACAACACCTATACCCCCTATTAGACTATTTTACAGGAACTTCTTTTCCACAGCTCATAAAACGGAGGAAAGGGTCCTGAAGATATTGTTAATAGAAACGTTATCCCTACAGACAAAAATCAGAGGATTCAACTGACGATTTACTATAAACCAGAAAAACGGCCAGCCTACTCATGAGAAACTCTCCAGACACAAAACAGAACGTTTAAAAGAGACTAACGTCGTCTATGCCTTCAAATGCCCACTTGGGGACTGTAAGCTCCAAAAAACCCAGTATATAGGCAAGACAACAACATCTCTTTCTAGGCGTTTAACGATGCATAAGCAACAGGGCTCCATTAAGGAACATATAATCTCTTCCCATAACCAAACCATCACCAGAGAAATCCTAGTAAACAACACAGAAATCATCGATAGATACAGCGATAGCAGGCGGCTTGACGTTTGCGAGGCACTACACATCAAGAAGTCAACACCAGCAATCAACAGCAAATTATTGCATAACTATATTCTACCCACCTCAAGACTCCGCTCCAATATAGAAGCATCAAGAAATATGGACCAATAGGCTTTCTACAAACACTTCTATTCAATACCCATTGTTTCTGTTCTGTCTTGTGTTGATACTTTTAATACCCTATTAATATCCCCTCTTGTTCTGTCTTGTGTTAATGCCACATCACCCCTCCCACCTCACTCAAATGTAGATATAAAATCAGAGATACGTAAGTTCTAATCAGTTGTGTATTTGTGAAGTCTTTGAAAATGTAATAAGTTTTACGAAACGCGCCCGTGTCGCGTCAGACTAGAAATAAAAATGAATTTTGGAGAAGTGATTTTTGATTTACCTCCAACAGTGAAGCGTAATGTACGAAAGATTGAGAAAATTCGTGTTAGAATTATTAATCTTACTTTTTCGGTCATATTTAATAATATATATATATATATATATATATATATATATATATATATATATATATATATATATATATATATATATATATATATATATTATATATATATATATATATATATATATATATATATATATATATATATATATATATATTAAATATATATACACACATATATATATAGGTTAGATAGGTTAGGTTAGGTAGGGTTGGTTAGTTATCATATATCTACGTTAGTTTTAACTCGTTTTAACTAGTTTTAGTTAGTTTTAACTATAACTAGCTAGTTTTAACTTTATATATATATTATTTATATATATACATTATATAAAAAGTTTGTGAGGAAGACCTCTGGTGCCAATGTGGGGACCCATAGCCTCGGAGAAGAAAATAAAAAGTATTCAGAGGAGACCTTGTGGTCTCTCACTAAAACACTAATATTATCTTCTACCACCCCCATTCTTTTGTATGTACACATATATATTTGCTTTATTTAAACTTTGTTACAAAGAGGGAGTTACATATAGGTTACAAAGATGGTTATCATATGTTATCATATATATATTATTTATATATATAATATATATATATATATATATATATATATATATATATATATATATATATATATATATATATATATATAATATATACACAACTTTAGAACACTTTCCCACCAGGAGACTCGAACCCTAGCCAGCACAGAAGCCTTCCAGCAACTGGCATAACAGGTACGCCTTAACCCACTCCACCACCTGCTCAGACCCTTAAAAGAGATGGTAATTTTGGAGCATTTATACACTCCAAAGATCACCACCTCCCAAAAGCACTAGAGCAAGTGAGGGGTCATTTTTACGTTTTTTCATCAAGTCCCTGTTAATATGGGAGAACACTGTGTCTATGCTTAAGGCACAACTCTCCTAAACACGAGAGTGAAGTATACAACTTTGGAACACTTTCCCACCAGGAGACTCAAACCCTAGCCAGCACAGAAGCCTTCCAGCAACTGGCATAACAGGTACGCCTTAACCCACTCCACCACCTTCTCAGACCCTTAAAAGAGATGGTAATTTCGGAGTATTAATACACTCCAAAGATCACCACCTCCCAAGAGCACTAGAGCAAGTGAGGGGTCATTTTTATGTTTTTTCATAAAGTCCCTGTTAATATGGGAGAACACTGTGTCTATGCTTAAGGCACAACTCTCCTAAACACGAGAGTGAAGTATACAACTTTAGAACACTTTCCCACCAGGGGACTCGAACCCTAGCCAGCACAGAAGCCTTCCAGCAACTGGCATAACAGGTACGCCTTAACCCACTCCACCACCTGCTCAGACCCTTAAAGAGATGGTAATTTCGGAGTATTTATACACTCCAAAGATCACCACCTCCCAAGAGCACTAGAGCAAGTGAGGGGTCATTTTTACGCTTTTTCATCAAGTCCCTGTTAATATGGGAGAACACTGTGTCTATGCTTAAGGCACAACTCTCCTGAACACGAGAGTGAAGTATACAACTTTAGAACACTTTCCCACCAGGAGACTCGAACCCTAGCCAGCACAGAAGCCTTCCAGCAACTGGCATAACAGGTACGCCTTAACCCACTCCACCACCTGCTCAGACCCTTAAAAGAGATGGTAATTTCGGAGTATTTATACACTCCAAAGATCACCACCTCCCAAGAGCACTAGAGCAAGTGAGGGGTCATTTTTATGCTTTTATATCAAGTCCCTGTTAATATGGGAGAACACTGTGTCTATGCTTAAGGCACAATTCTCCTAAACACGAGAGTGAAGTATACAACTTTAGAACACTTTCCCACCAGGAGACTCGAACCCTAGCCAGCACAGAAGCCTTCCAGCAACTGGCATAACAGGTACGCCTTAACCCACTCCACCACCTGCTCAGACCCTTAAAAGAGATAAGATAAGAGATAAGAAATAAGATAAACGACCCTTAAAAGACCCTTAAAAGAGACCCTTAAGACCCTTAAAAGAGATAAGAAATACTCCGAAATTACCATCTCTTTTAAGGGTCTGAGCAGGTGGTGGAGTCTCCTGGTGGGAAAGTGTCCTAAAGTTGTATACTTCACTCTCGTGTTTAGGAGAGTTGTGCCTTATATATATATATATATATATATATATATATATATATATATATTATATATATATATATATATATATATATATATATATATATATATATATATATATATATATATATATATATATATATATATATATATATATATAATATATATATATATATATATATATATATATATACTATTACACTACACCCTTACACCCTTATATATTACACTGTAAAATATATATGTATATATATATTAGTATATTTTGGTAGCAGTCTTTCCTGTAGACATATATTATTAAATATGACCGAAAAAGTAAGATTAATAATTCTAACACGAATTTTCTCAATCTTTCGTACATTACGCTTCACTGTTGGAGGTAAATCAAAAATCACTTCTCCAAAATTCATTTTTATTTCTAGTCTGACGCGACACGGGCGCGTTTCGTAAAACTTATTACATTTTCAAAGACTTCACAAATACACAACTGATTAGAACGTATCTCTGATTTTATATCTACATTTGAGTGAGGTGGGAGGGGTGATGTGGCATTAACACAAGACAGAACAAGAGGGGATATTAATAGGGTATTAAAAGTATCAACACAAGACAGAACAGAAACAATGGGTATTGAATAGAAGTGTTTGTAGAAAGCCTATTGGTCCATATTTCTTGATGCTTCTATATTGGAGCGGAGTCTTGAGGTGGGTAGAATATAGTTGTGCAATAATTGGCTGTTGATTGCTGGTGTTGACTTCTTGATGTGTAGTGCCTCGCAAACGTCAAGCCGCCTGCTATCGCTGTATCTATCGATGATTTCTGTGTTGTTTACTAGGATTTCTCTGGCGATGGTTTGGTTATGGGAAGAGATTATATGTTCCTTAATGGAGCCCTGTTGCTTATGCATCGTTAAACGCCTAGAAAGAGATGTTGTTGTCTTGCCTATATACTCGGTTTTTTGGAGCTTACAGTCCCCAAGTGGGCATTTGAAGGCATAGACGACATTAGTCTCTTTTAAAGCGTTCTGTTTTGTGTCTGGAGAGTTTCTCATGAGTAGGCTGGCCGTTTTTCTGGTTTTATAGTAAATCGTCAGTTGTATCCTCTGATTTTTGTCTGTAGGGATAACGTTTCTATTAACAATATCTTTCAGGACCCTTTCCTCCGTTTTATGAGCTGTGGAAAAGAAGTTCCTGTAAAATAGTCTAATAGGGGGTATAGGTGTTGTGTTAGTTGTCTCTTCAGAGGTTGCATGGCTTTTCACTTTCCTTCTTATGATGTCTTCGATGAAACCATTGGAGAAGCCGTTATTGACTAGGACCTGCCTTACCCTACAGAGTTCTTCGTCGACTTGCTTCCATTCTGAGCTGTGGCTGAGAGCACGGTCGACGTATGCGTTAACAACACTCCTCTTGTACCAGTCAGGGCAGTCGCTGTTGGCATTTAGGCACATTCCTATGTTTGTTTCCTTAGTGTAGACTGCAGTGTGGAAACCTCCGCCCTTTTCCATGACTGTTACATCTAGAAAAGGCAGCTTCCCATCCTTTTCCGTCTCGTAAGTGAAACGCAGCACGGAACTCTGCTCAAATGCCTCCTTCAGCTCCTGCAGATGTCAGACATCAGGTACCTGTGTAAAAATGTCGTCAACATACCTGCAGTATATGGCCGGTTTCAAGTTCATGTCGACTAAGACTTTTTGCTCGATGGTACCCATGTAGAAGTTTGCAAACAGGACACCTATGGGAGAACCCATGGCGACCCCATCTACTTGCTTATACATGTGCCCATCCGGGCTCAAGAAGGGTGCCTCTTTAGTACAAGCTTGGAGTAGTTTCCTCAGAATACTTTCTGGCATGTCAAGAGGAGTACAGGCTGGATCACGATACACTCTGTCGGCTATCATTCCGATTGTCTCGTCCACAGGTACGTTGGTAAACAGCGATTCTACGTCCAACGAGGCTCTTATCCCTGTGGCCCGTGTGCCCCGCAGTAAGTCCACAAATTCCTTTGGAGACTTCAGGCTGAAGGCGCAAGGAACATAAGGAGTCAGCAGGCCGTTGAGTCGCTTTGCCAGTCTGTACGTGGGTGTGGGTATCTGGCTAATGATTGGCCGAAGTGGGTTTCCAGGCTTGTGCGTCTTGACATTTCCATACGCATATCCAGGTTTATATTCCCCAATGATCTTTGGCAGGTGGAGTCCGGATTTCTTGGCGTTTACAGTTTCAATCAGTTTGTTGACCTTTGCTTTTAATTCGGCTGTAGTGTCCTTCGTTACCCTTTGGAACTTAGTTTGGTCAGAGAGTATGATGTTCATTTTCGCCAGATATTCGTCTTTTTTAAGAATGACATATATTGGCGACTTGTCACCTCTCCTGACAACTATCTCCTTGTTTTCACGAAGGCTTTTAGCTGCCGCTTTAAGCTCGGGGGACAGTATGGTGCTTCTGTAGTTGCCTCGATTCTTTCCTCCTTCTGCAATAAGTTCTGCTTGTAAGGTATCTTTGGTAGTGACCTTCTTTTGTGTCTCGAGGTCGAATATGTCGTCCAACAGAATTTCCAACTCTACTTTCCGGGCCATTTCACTCGGTCTGGACATAACATGACAGTTTATGCCCAGATTTAGGAGAGTGACTTGGTCCTCAGTGAGGTTAATTCCTGCAAGGTTCAGGAAGCCATCTCTTGGTCGTGGAATTGCCATAGGTCCTCCATATAATGTTGTTAGTTTCTTGATAATCCTTGTTTCAGTGCTGAGGTGATGTTGGTCTGTGAGGATGTCGAGGTGTTGTTCAATGCAGGTACGGATACTATGGTCGATGTTGCTATTTCTCCACTCGTTTGTAGCATGAAGACGAATAAAAAAGACGAATATCTGGCGAAAATGAACATCATACTCTCTGACCAAACTAAGTTCCAAAGGGTAACGAAGGACACTACAGCCGAATTAAAAGCAAAGGTCAACAAACTGATTGAAACTGTAAACGCCAAGAAATCCGGACTCCACCTGCCAAAGATCATTGGGGAATATAAACCTGGATATGCGTATGGAAATGTCAAGACGCACAAGCCTGGAAACCCACTTCGGCCAATCATTAGCCAGATACCCACACCCACGTACAGACTGGCAAAGCGACTCAACGGCCTGCTGACTCCTTATGTTCCTTGCGCCTTCAGCCTGAAGTCTCCAAAGGAATTTGTTGACTTACTGCGGGGCACACGGGCCACAGGGATAAGAGCCTCGTTGGACGTAGAATCGCTGTTTACCAACGTACCTGTGGACGAGACAATAGGGATGATAGCCGACAGAGTGTATCGTGATCCAGCCTGTACTCCTCTTGACATGCCAGAAAGTATTCTGAGGAAACTACTCCAAGCTTGTACTAAAGAGGCACCCTTCTTGAGCCCGGATGGGCACATGTATAAGCAAGTAGATGGGGTCGCCATGGGTTCTCCCCTAGGTGTCCTGTTTGCAAACTTCTACATGGGTACCATCGAGCAAAAAGTCTTAGTCGACATGAACTTGAAACCGGCCATATACTGCAGGTATGTTGACGACATTTTTACACAGGTACCTGATGTCAGACATCTGCAGGAGCTGAAGGAGGCATCTGAGCAGAGTTCCGTGCTGCGTTTCACTTACGAGACGGAAAAGGATGGGAAGCTGCCTTTTCTAGATGTAACAGTCATGGAAAAGGGCGGAGGTTTCCACACTGCAGTCTACACTAAGGAAACAAACATAGGAATGTGCCTAAATGCCAACAGCGACTGCCCTGACAGGTACAAGAGGAGTGTTGTTAACGCATACGTCGAACGTGCTCTCAGCCACAGCTCAGAATGGAAGCAAGTCGACGAAGAACTCTGTAGGGTAAGGCAGGTCCTAGTCAATAACGGCTTCTCCAATGGTTTCATCGAAGACATCATAAGAAGGAAAGTGAAAAGCCATGCAACCTCTGAAGAGACAACTAACACAACACCTATACCCCCTATTAGACTATTTTACAGGAACTTCTTTTCCACAGCTCATAAAACGGAGGAAAGGGTCCTGAAAGATATTGTTAATAGAAACGTTATCCCTACAGACAAAAATCAGAGGATACAACTGACGATTTACTATAAAACCAGAAAAACGGCCAGCCTACTCATGAGAAACTCTCCAGACACAAAACAGAACGCTTTAAAAGAGACTAATGTCGTCTATGCCTTCAAATGCCCACTTGGGGACTGTAAGCTCCAAAAAACCGAGTATATAGGCAAGACAACAACATCTCTTTCTAGGCGTTTAACGATGCATAAGCAACAGGGCTCCATTAAGGAACATATAATCTCTTCCCATAACCAAACCATCGCCAGAGAAATCCTAGTAAACAACACAGAAATCATCGATAGATACAGCGATAGCAGGCGGCTTGACGTTTGCGAGGCACTACACATCAAGAAGTCAACACCAGCAATCAACAGCCAATTATTGCACAACTATATTCTACCCACCTCAAGACTCCGCTCCAATATAGAAGCATCAAGAAATATGGACCAATAGGCTTTCTACAAACACTTCTATTCAATACCCATTGTTTCGTGTTCTGTCTTGTGTTGATGAAATTAATACCCTATTAATACCACCTCCTGTTCTGTCTTGTGTTGATGAAATTAATACCCTATTAATACCACCCCTTGTTCTGTCTTGTGTTAATGCCACATCACCCCTTCCACCTCACTCAAATGTAGATATAAAATCGGAGATGCGTAAGTTCTATTCAGTTGTGTATTTGTGAACTAAAGTCTTTGAAAATGTAATAAGTTTTACGAAACGCGCTCGTGTCGCGTCAGACTAGAAATAAAAATGAATTTTGGAGAATTGATTTTTTATTTACCTCCAACAGTGTACGAAAGATTGAGAAAATTCGTGTTAAAATTATTAATCTTACTTTTTCGGTCATATTTAATAATAATATATATATATATATATATATATATATATATATATATATATATATATATATATATATATATATATATATATATATATATATATATATATATATATATACCCTTACGGGTATATATACGGAGACCCGTATATATACGGAGACTTATATATACGGAGACCCTCGGTTCGTGGGGAAAATGTGCATTGAAGTTCCTGAAGGAATTGGGGGACAAATTGATCAGCGCTACAAAAGACCAGAGAGCAAAAAGTTTCTTGTTCCAGCGCCTCAGTGTTGCGATTCAGAGGGGAAATGCCTGTTGCGTCTTGGGCACTAGTCCAACTTCAGATGAATTCGAAGAAGTGTTTGACTTGCAACAATGATCGAACCCGTCTGTGACATTCATCAATGTTTCCCATTGTTGTGTTTTTCAAGAGATCCATAACCTTTAAGCACCTTTTTGCATTATTATTTTTGTATCAACCCATGTATATCTTGTAACTATCAAATGCATAATAAAACACAAAAAATAAAAAAGGAAGGGGGTGGTAGGAGAAAAGCACACAGAAACTGTATTGGAGGGGATCTAAACATTCCCTCTAATGCGTTATGCATGGTTTCCTCCGAGGCTATGGGTCCCCCTTCTTCCAGCTAGAGGTGGTACTCCCTATATATATATATATATATATATCTATATATATATATATATATATATATATATATATATATATATATATATATATATATATATATATATATATATATATATATATATATATATATGCGAACAAGCCAGAATGGTCCCCTGGACAATATGCAACTGAAAACTCACACCCCAGAAGTGACTCGAACCCATACTCCCAGAAGCAACGCAACTGTTATGTACAAGACGCCTTAATCCACTTGACCATCACGACCGGACATAATGAGGTGATAGCCGAGGCTATTTGAACCACCCCACCGCCGGCACTCGGATAGTTATCTTGGGCATAGCATTTTACCAAATCACCTCATTCTTAGGGGCACACGTGAGGAACACAAATGCGAACAAGCCAGAATGGTCCCCTGGACAATATGCAACTGAAAACTCACACCCCAGAAGTGACTCGAACCCATACTCCCAGAAGCAACGCAACTGGTATGTACAAGACGCCTTAATCCACTTGACCATCACGACCGGACATAATGAGGTGATAGCCGAGGCTATTTGAACCACCCCACCGCCGGCACTCGGATAGTTATCTTGGGCATAGCATTTTACCAAATCACCTCATTCTTAGGGGCACACGTGAGGAACACAAATGCGAACAAGCCAGAATGGTCCCCTGGACAATATGCAACTGAAAACTCACACCCCAGAAGTGACTCGAACCCATACTCCCAGAAGCAACGCAACTGGTATGTACAAGACGCCTTAATCCACTTGACCATCACGACCGGACATAATGAGGTGATAGCCGAGGCTATTTGAACCACCCCACCGCCGGCACTCGGATAGTTATCTTGGGCATAGCATTTTACCAAATCACCTCATTCTTAGGGGCACACGTGAGGAACACAAATGCGAACAAGCCAGAATGGTCCCCTGGACAATATGCAACTGAAAACTGATCCGAATGCCGGCGGTGGGGTGGTTCAAATAGCCTCGGCTATCACCTCATTATGTCCGGTCGTGATGGTCAAGTGGATTAAGGCGTCTTGTACATACCAGTTGCGTTGCTTCTGGGAGTATGGGTTCGAGTCACTTCTGGGGTGTGAGTTTTCAGTTGCATATTGTCCAGGGGACCATTCTGGCTTGTTCGCATTTGTGTTCCTCACGTGTGCCCCTAAGAATGAGGTGATTTGGTAAAATGCTATGCCCAAGATAACTATCCGAGTGCCGGCGGTGGGGTGGTTCAAATAGCCTCGGCTATCACCTCATTATGTCCGGTCGTGATGGTCAAGTGGATTAAGGCGTCTTGTACATACCAGTTGCGTTGCTTCTGGGAGTATGGGTTCGAGTCACTTCTGGGGTGTGAGTTTTCAGTTATATATATATATATATATATATATATATATATATATATATATATATATATATATATATATATATATATATATATATATACTATTACACTACACCCTTATATATTACACTGTAATATATATATATATATATATATATATATATATATATATATATATATATATATATATATATATATATATATATATATATATATATATATTATTTATATATAAATATATATATATATATATATTATTTATATATATATATATATATATATATATATATATATATATATATGTATATATATATATTATTTATATATATATATATATATATATATATATATATATATATATATATATATATATATATATATATATATATATATATATATATATATATATATAAGGCACAACTCTCCTAAACACGAGAGTGAAGTATACAACTTTAGAACACTTTCCCACCAGGAGACTCGAACCCTAGCCAGCACAGAAGCCTTCCAGCAACTGGCATAAAAGGTACGCCTTAACCCGCTCCACCACAAGCTCAGACAAGTGGTGGTGCGGGTTAAGGCGTACCTGTTATGCCAGTTGCTGGAAGGCTTCTGTGCTGGCTAGGGTTCGAGTCTCCTGGTGGGAAAGTGTTCTAAAGTTGTATATATATATATATATATATATATATATATATATATATATATATATATATATATATATATATATATATATATATATATATATATATAATATAGGTCATATGTTTTTGTATTTTTGCTGATTTGTTAGTAAATAATAAAAGACATATAAATTATTTGATTTTTTTTACCCTTAAACTGGTTTAAATATTTAAATTGAAAATAATAATATAATATAAAGTAAAATATAACAAAAATAATAATACAATATAAAATAAAATATAATAAAAATAATTATATAAAATAATATAATTTAATTTCAAGAAATTTAACTTTAAACACAAAGATGTGAAAATGGTTCAGATTAGGCTCAAACCTTTCACAAGAGATTCATATTGGTATATGAATGGATTATGAATGATTCATGTTAGGATTGTAAAGTTGCCACAACATCTCAAATTAGTGTTAGATTGGTAGGTTTTGGTTATAAGTTTTGGAAACCTATATAAGTTCACACACAATATCGTATCTGATACGATAAAACAAACGTTTCCAATCCTTTCAAATACTTTCCAGATATGTTGTGGCAACCTTAAATTGTTTGCTGGGATGATCTTAAGACGATTGACCGACTGAGCCGACCTTTCGGCTCAAGCGAAAGTTTTGGGGTCCCTTGGTAGAGGGAACAAAGTTAAAATACGGGCAGAGAGAGAAAGGGGGTGAAGAGAACACAGACCCCCACCCCGTGTTACAGGGGATCGAACCCGGAACTTCAGGACTACGAATCCGAAACGCTGTTCTCTCAGCTGTCAGGTAGAAACGAGCTTAGCTACAGTACTATACAGGAGCAAGACGGCCTGCAATCATAACTCTCACTATTCCCCATTTTCTATATCTCTCCTTTGTAGTAATGTGGAATGTACCTTCCAGTTCAAAAATTTGGACTGGACGGTAGAGCGACAGTCTCGCTTCCTGCTGGTCGGCGTTCAATCCCTCGACCGTCCCCAAGTGGTTGGGCCCCATTCCTCCTACTCCTCCATCCCATCCCAAATCCTTATCCTGACCCCCTTCCCTGTGCTATATAGTCGTAATGGCTTGGGATTATCTTTATGCCATAATGCAGGCGATGAGTCACAATAACGTGGCTGAAGTATGTTGACCAGACCACACACTAGAAGTTGAAGGGACGACGACGTTTCGGTCCGTCCAGGACCATTCTCAAGTCGATTGTGATGAGGACAGGTAGGGACAGGCAATAAATAGGCAAGAGAGAGAGCTGAGGAGGAAAGTAAGTTGTAGGGGATAGTAGTAATAATAAGAACTGCAGAAGGCCAATTGGCCCATACGAGGCAGCTCCTATTATAACCACCGAAGGATATAGTAATAGGAATAAGAAGAGGATAGCAAGGGAGCGTAGGAGAAGACAATGCACAGAAAAAGGGAGAAGAGAGAAAGAAAAGGAAAGAGAAAAAGAAAGATAAATGGAAGGGGGTAAGCTTATGTTAAGTCACGTTTGTTAGAAAGATTAGAGCATTTGAGTATATACTGTGAAAGGGAAGAGTCCACAGCAACAAAGCCAGGACTCAAGTTCATGTTGGGTACATTGTGAATAAGAGCCGATTCTACAAGACGGCGTCTGTGTAGAGTAGAGGCAGGAAAGATTATTTTGGAGGAAGACCAATCAATGGGATGATTAGAATCCCTCACATGGCAGAAGAGAGCATTGTTAGTGTCTGCAGACTTAACACTTCTCATGTGTTCTTTAAGTCTGTCATTCAGTGTACGGCCAGTTTCGCCAAAGTATTGGAGAGGACAAGAAGAACAGGAAATAGAGTAGACACCAGCAGCATTAGAAGCAGGAGGAGCAGTGTGAACTAGATTACTACGAAGTGTGTTAGTTTGTCGAAAGGCGAGTATAATGTCAAGAGGACGAAAGGTATGGTAAAAGTTTTGAGTTCAGATATGAAGGGAAGGCATAGTACAGTGCTATTAGTGTTGGAAGCAGGTTTAGGATGAAAGAAATTTCGTTTAGCTTGAGAGTAGGCACAGTTAATGAAATGCAAAGGATAACCAAGGCGAGAGAATGATTTGTAGATAAAGGCAATTTCAGAATCAAGAAACTGAGGGTCGCTGATGCGTAGAGCGCGGAGGAAGAGAGAGACGAGGACACTTTTCTTAACAGAAGGAGGATGGTAGGAAAAGAAGTGAATGTACATGCCACTATGCATGGGATTACGGTAGACAGAGAAAAAGAACCCAGACACAGAGCTGTGAACATGAACATCAAGAAAAGGAAGGAGGGAATTAGATTCCCACTCAACTTTGAAATGGATAGAAGGAGCCGGATTGTTAAGAGAGGCGAGGAATGGCTGGAAAAGATTAAGGTCATGTGGCCATAAAGCAAAAATGTCATCAACATAGCGAAGCCAGAGAGAGGGACGAGTATCAATAGAAGGAAGAAGAACAGTTTCGAAGTTTTCCATGTAGACATTAGCAAGAACAGGGGAGAGAGGGGAACCCATAGCGACACCGAAAGTTTGAGTGTAATATTTACCGTTGAAAGAGAAAGAGTTAGATTCAACACAGAGTCTAATGTGATCGAAGAAAACGTCAGTGGGAAGTGGGAGAGGAAGGAGGCTCTCTGACGCCTTCTGTCTAAGGAAAGAGAGAACGTCATCGAGCGGAACATTAGTGAACAGAGAGTCGACATCAAGACTAAGCATTTTACAAGAGGGTTGCAGGCGCAGTCTTTCTATGAAGTCCTGAGAGTGACGAAGGTGGGCAGGGGAAAAAGTGCCAAGGTAAGGTGTCAGGGTTTTAGCGAGCCAGGAGGCAAGAGGATAGCTGACAGAGCCCCGTGAAGAAATGATAGGACGAAGAGGAACACCAGGTTTATGAGTCTTAGGAAGACCATAGAAATATGGAAGAGAAGGGCAGATGACACGGAAACGTTTAATGAGATCAAAGTCAGGAGGGCAAAGACTAGAGAGCTGTCATAGTTTGCGGTTAAAGGAAGTTTTGAGGCGATCCAAAGGGTTAGAAATCAGGGGAGCATAAGTGCGAGAATCAGAGAGCAAGACGTCTGCTTTTCGGAGGCAGTCCTCACGGTCATGGACAACCACCGAATTGCCTTTGTCGGAAGGAAGGATAAGAATAGAGTTGTTAGATTTTAGGGAGGCAAGGGCAAGCTGGAAGCGACGAGGAAGGTGGTAATTTTTAGAAAACAAGCTGTCAAGAACGGGGATAAGGGCCCCTCTAAAGGCAGACAGGTCCGAAAGAGTACTAGAGTTAGAATTGACAAACCTGTCAAAGGAACTAATGAGATCAATGCCACAGCGTGGGCCAGGGGAAGTAGCAAAAGACAGACCAAGACCAAGAAGTTCTTGCTGGTGCTTCGAAAGAGAGTAGGACGAAAGGTTGGTAACACAGTCAGAGAGAGAGTATTTGGCCCAAGGACTGTTGGAGATCAGGCGTTGAAGTTTGTTGTGTAGTGTGGAGGAGTGGTGGGAAGAGGAGACGTGAGCAGTGTCAAATGCAATTGGAAAAATGATATTGCATAGATCACTGGGAAGAGAAGAGGACAGAAAGCGTTGCTGTTGACGAACAGCAAGAAAAGCCTCGTCAACTTGCAAGGAGGTGGCATGAATAAGTTCTTGAAGAAGAATGCGGGCATGTTCAGGGAAAGGAGATCCCGAAGTGTTGAACTGGAGAAAGTGAGATAAAGAAAGAGGGAGAACTTGCTCAGCAAGACAGTCTTTAAGAAACCTGAGCTGGTTCTTTCGACGCTTGGTGGCAAGAAGGGAAGATTCAAAGGCGCGAAAAGGCAGTTTGAAGGAAGGTAGAGCATCGAAGAAATTAAACAGAGTAAGACGCGTACGTGTGGTATCCATATGCAGGCGATGAGTCACAATAACGTGGCTGAAGTATGTTGACCAGACCACACACTAGAAGTTGAAGGGACGACGACGTTTCGGTCCGTCCTGGACCATTCTCAAGTCGATTGTGATGGGGACAGGTAGGGACAGGCAATAAATAGGCAAGAGAGAGCTGAGGAGGAAAGTAAGTTGTAGGGGATAGTAGTAATAATGAGAACTGCAGAAGGCCAATTGGCCCATACGGGTCAGCTCCTATTATAACCACCGAAGGATATAGTAATATGAATAAGAAGAGGATAGCAAGGGAGCTTAGGAGAAGACAATGCACAGAAAAAGGGAGAAGAGAGAAAGAAAAGGAAAGAGAAAAAGAAAGATAAATGGAAGGGGGTAAGCTTATGTTAAGTCACGTTTGTTAGAAAGATTAGAGCATTTGAGTATATACTGTGAAAGGGAAAGTTTTTTTGAGTATATACTGTGAAAGGTCAGGAAAGTTTTTCCTGACCTTTATGCCATAATCTTCCATATTCTCTTTCTCCTTTCTTTAGCTTCCAATCTCTTCGTTACATTTCTCATCTTTGCCTTCCTCTATCCCACGTTTTCTTTTTCGTTTCTTGTCCTCCTTTCACCCCCTTTTCACCACACCCCCCTTCCCTTTTTTCTTCACTTTTCTCTCTCTCTTTCTCTCTCTTTCTCTCTCTTTCCCCCCCCCCCCCCCCCCGCTCTCGTTCCTCGAGGCAGATATGATGCGACTTCGTAATTGGATAGTACAGCTGTCACACCAAACTACACCCCACTCAAATCCTGACCCTCGTATCCACAACCTCCTCCCCCCCCCCCCTACCACTTGGGCTGGACGGTAGAGCGACGGTCTCGCGTCATGCTGGTCGGCGTTCAATCTCTCGACTGTCCATAAGTGGTTGGGCACCATTCCTACCCCCTGTCCCATCCCAAATCCTTTTCCTGACCCCTTCTAAGTATAATATAGTCATAATGGCTTGGCGCTTTCGCCTGATAGTTCCCTTCCCCACCTTTCCTATGTTCTTAATGACTGTCAAGCAATCACTCACCACCCCCCCTCAATCCCCACCCCCACCCCCTTTTCCCATTCTCTTATTACTAAGTTCTTAACCGAGGCCCGGGCACAACTACACTTCTACAAAGCTCTGTCTACCCCTGTCTACCTCTATCTACTCTCTCTCTACCATCCTCCAGTCCTCTCCAAGGAAAATAAGCAGCATTTACAGTCACTCAAAAAAAGGCACTGAAAAACATATTTTGAACATTTTATGTAACCACGTGACCAGACACTCCAGGAGCTCCGTCAGACCCTGAACACACAACATGTGTGTGTGTTCAATGTGAACATAGTCCACATTGAACACAAGACTACAAGTTCATCCTTGCTACGGTGTTCACCTCGCTCAAGATGATAGAAGATCCAATGCTAGTTAGATTTTACTCTAAGATGAGAAGCCTCACCTTGTCAGCTATAGCCGGGGCCCAAGAGCTTAGCTCTACCAAAATACACAATTCAAAATAAAAAAAAATATCAGAAAATCTTCATAACAAAAATTTTAATGCGAAAAATATAAAAATTTCATAAGAAAAATACATTAAAAACTATTTAAAAAATTATGATCCTACACACGCCAAAAAAATTGACGCGCAAAACTTGTATTTGAGCATCAAAGTTTGTTTGTTTGTTTTACATTATTCATTTATGGTCGTGTGTATAAGTTGACATACAAGTGAAGAACCTCACAAACATTCCCAGCTGCCTAGGAAAAGAAAGCAAATTTAGCTTAGTTGAGTCATTTATTAGTCATAGTTTAGTCACTTATTAATCACTGTTGAGTCATTAATTAGTCATAATTCATTTATTAATCATAGTTGAGTCATTCAGTCACCCGATAACCATCCCGTGGGCGGTGCCGGAAAGGTTTAAAATATCACTATGATATCCTTGGCCCCACCAGGATTCGAACCTGAACCACCCCAACTATAGTTACCCAGTACTAATACCACTCCACCATCGATGGCCTATACGTGTTGCGACCGGCCTGGACGTCCTGACTCTAATCCTGGGTTAGAGTCTAATCCATAGCTTATCCTGTTTTACGGCTTAGGGACTATTGAAACTTCAGCTCACACCTGTAGGCTCGGCGCGATCCCAGCATGTGCTAGGATTTGATGAAAAACTGTACCCCAAGATGCACCACGATTGTATCCGGGTGGTGGATAGTCACGGCATTTGTGTAAAAGCTTTACTCTCATACAAGTGAAAATCATAACATCGTGTCAGCGAGGCGGACAGTCCGCCTGCTATCATAACATCGTATCAGCAAGGCGGACAGCCCGCCTGCTATCATAACATCGTGTCAGCAAGGAGGACACCCCGCCTGCTATCATAACATCGTGTCAGCAAGGCGGACAGCCCGCCTGCTATCATAACATCGTATCAGCAAGGCGGACAGTCCGCTTGCTATCATAACATCGTGTCAGCAAGGCGGACAATCCGCCTGCTATCATAACTCACACAACGTCCCACATATAAACTATCCCTTCATCTGCACACCCCCTCCATCTTCCGTCCCCCTATTCCCAAACATCCCCTATAACCTACTTACACCCCTCCCCCCACCCCCTCCCCCCTTCCCTTACCTATTCCCCACCACCAACCTGTTCAGCTGCTAATTCCTCGTCGGTTCCTCCCTGCGGCTCCTGCAGCCCACAGAGAAGTGGACCAAATAGCCAGAGCTCAACCCCCCAGCAAGCACAACTAGGCGAGTACAATTAGGAGAGTGCAGTGGGCCTGAATTGGCTCGTAGGTAGTGGGGGGTGGGGAGTAGGTTGGGGGGGGGGATCCTATCCAAAGTGTCACCCTATCTTCTTGAGGTTATCTTGAGATGATTTCGGGGCTTTAGTGTCCCCGCCAGGCCTCCACCCCCAGGAAGCAGCCCGTGACAGTTGACTAACTCCCAGGTACCTATTTACTGCTAGGTAACAGGGGCATTAGGGTGAAAGGAACTCTGCCCATTTTTTGTCGCCGGCGCGCCCGGGATCGAACCCGGGACCACAGGATCACGCGTCCAGTGTTCTGTCCACTCAGCCACCGGCTCCCCCCTTAGCCTCTAAGAACCTCACCGTAATTCTTCGGAACAAGATTAAAGTCAGAGAGGCCGCCGGCTGTCAGCAGGAGGCGTCATTAAGGACGAAAAAGCTCTAAGGGTCATTAATCTATCCCGGATAATGGCTAAATAAGGGGGCACCCTCAAGGGAGGCGGCCTCCCCCAAGATTCTAATACAGCCAAGGGTCTATGAATAGCCAGGCTAATATGCTCTGTTATTAGGCCCAGACGTTAGGTCTTAATGGTAAGAAAACGCTTTTTGACACACAGTAGATATGAATTTATGGAAAATTAATTTTTTTTAGACTTTTTTTTATAATAGTAATACCAGCAATAATTTATCATGTAATGGTATATTATTTTTGTATGTGATAATGTAATATTTTAACTCATAAAGGACTCTAATGAGTCCTCTATGCTCTATAAAAACAATAGAGCCAAAGCATCAAATAAGAACTTGATGCATCGTGTATTCGAACACAATAACACACATGTTCGAATACAGGAACATGTGTTCATGTATCCGGAAGCTTTTTAAATCGGATTTATAATCACAGATGTAAAAATCGGCTAATCCTACTTGAAGATGGGCATTGGGGGGGTCGACCCCACCCCTCCCTATGACACGACCCCATGCAATCACAATTCACCATGGAAAGTTGCATGAGACTAACCGCTAAGGTCTGACCTCATACCTCAAACACATTCTGTTGTGCATATATAGAGAGGATACCAGGCTGAAGGAACACTGGGAAAGACGTTAGGTATTAATGATAAGAAAACGCTTCACACACTTCAGTAGGACTTACAGAAATGTCAGTGTTGAATTGGGTGATCAAGTGACCGAACCCGCACAAGCGGTGATGAAACTGTCTTGCGGGGCTGCCTTCTATACAGCTGAAGGGAAGACTATTGAATACCAACACTGTTGGTCGTTAGTAGTTAACAACATATTATCAATAAGACTCACACACACACACACACACACACACACACACACACACACACACACACACACACACACACACACACACACACACACACACACACACACACATACTGTTATTGGACCTATACAGTTTCTGATATATGTAAATGATCTCCCAGAGGGTATAGAATCGTTTCTCTCAATGTTTGCCGATGATGCAAAAATTATGAGTAGGATTTCAACTGAGGACGATAGTAGGAGGCTACAAGATGACCTAGGCAGACTGAGTGAATGGTCCAACAAATGGCTGTTGAAGTTCAACCCGAGTAAATGCAAAGTAATGAAACTAGGCAGTGGAAACACGAGGCCAGACACAGTATACAGAATAGGAGATGAAGTACTTAACAAAACGGACAGAGAGAAAGGTCCAGGAGTTGATATCACACCAAACCTGTCTCCTGAAGCCCACATAAAAAGAATAACATCTGCGGCATATGCGAGGCTGCTAACATCAGAACAGCGTTCAGGAAACTGTGTAAGGAATCGTTCAGAATCTTGTACACCATATATGTAAGACCAATCCTAAAGTATGCGGCCCCAGCATGGAGCCCGTACCTTGTCAAGCACAAGACGAAGCTGGGAAAAGTCCAAAGGTATGCCACTAGACTAGTCCCAGAACTAAGAGGCATGAGTTACGAGGAAAGGCTGCGGGAAATGCACCTTACGACACTGGAAGACAGAAGAGTAAGGGGAGACATGATCACAACCTACAAAATCATCAGAGGAATCGACCGGGTAAACAACGATAAACTATTCAACACTGGTGGGACGCGAACAAGGAGACACAGGTGGAAACTGAGTACCCACATGAGCCACAGAGACGTTAGAAGGAACTTTTTCATTGTCAGAGTAGTTAACGGATGGAATG
>NC_091174.1:38966313-39183813 GCF_040958095.1 Procambarus clarkii | reverse complement strand
AGATCTACATTTAATTATAAACTATACAAATATTGCATGGAATTGCAACATGGGGAAGGCAATATAGGATTTTTAACTGATAATTCTTAGGGATTGATAACGATACAGCAATCAGACTGCAATTCAGGAGCAGGAACTGAAAACAATTATAATGGGTCAATATTTGAGGAAAAAATTAAGCACAGACTGTAACCATCTAATATTGATGTGAAGGTGAGTTTTCTTCTTCTTTGTTGCAGGACTTAGGCATATTAACTCGTCTCGAGGGATACACTGTTGCTCTGAATATAATATTGCTGGTGATTATGTTGTAATTTATTGACGGGTGAGGTGAACTACGTTGCTAGGACCTGGCCACCTAGCTGCTGGGACGACCTGGCCACATTGCTGCTGGGACGACCTGGCCACCTAGCTGCTGGGACGACCTGGCCACCTAGCTGCTGGGACGACCTGGCCACCTAGCTGCTGGGACGACCTGGCCACCTAGCTGCTGGGAGGACCTGGCAACCTAGCTGCCTGGAGGACCTGGCCACTTAGCTGCTGGGACGACCTGGCCACCTAGCTGCTGGGACGACCTGGCCACCTAGCTGCTGGGAGGACCTGGCCACCTAGCTGCTGGGACGACCTGGCAACCTAGCTGCTGGGAGGACCTGGCCACTTAGCTGCTGGGACGACCTGGCCACCTAGCTGCTGGGACGACCTGGCCACCTAGCTGCTGGGAGGACCTGGCCACCTAGCTGCTGGGAGGACCTGGCCACCTAGCTGCTGGGACGACCTGGCCACCTAGCTGCTGGGAGGACCTGGCCACATTGCTGCTGGGAGGACCTGGCCACCTAGCTGCTGGGACGACCTGGCCACCTAGCTGCTGGGACGACCTGGCCACATTGCTGCTGGGACGACCTGGCCACCTAGCTGCTGGGACGACCTGGCCACCTAGCTGCTGGGAGGACCTGGCCACATTGCTGCTGGGAGGACCTGGCCACCTAGCTGCTGGGACGACCTGGCTTCCTAGCTGCTGGGACGACCTGGCCACATTGCTGCTGGGAGGACCTGGCCACCTAGCTGCTGGGACGACCTGGCCACCTAGCTGCTGGGACGACCTGGCCACCTAGCTGCTGAGTTTACACTATACTATGTAGGTAAAACATTATGGAACTCTGATGTCAGAGTCTACCGTCATTCCTAATCTTGTCACCAACAACATCACAGCCAATGACGACACAAACACAAGTGCCAGGAGCAGGTCCGAACTGTCTTAGTGGATGGTGAACGCAGAGGACAAGACAGGGAAGATAGTGTATAGAATCTCCAGTCATCATACACCATCGAAGACAGGCGGGCAAGACCTCAGTATAGCTGTCATTTGCTTGTTAGGTTTACACATCAAATGTTACACTGCGGCGTTCTTAATATCTTGTTCACTCACTTGGACAAGACGTGACAGTGAGTAATTATCAAAAGAAAGTACAATAAGGCGGGGACACTATTTCCAGTGAAGGTATTTGTAAGGTCGCCGTTCGATTCCTCCGATAGCCGAACGTGAATGAACACCGTTCCTGCACTTTGTCCTCGTATCCCTTCAGCTCCTTGTCTTCCACAGCCTTCCAAGTGCCATGTAACAGTACTTACAATATAGCAATTTATTACCCTACGTAATGAAATCAAAATCACCATCATCCTATAAGCGGCGTCACCTTCCAGTCAGGGCGCATCACTATATTACTGTATCTAGGATATCTAAACGACCAGCGGCCGCCCACATCTCGTCAACACAAGAAGAAAAGTTTAGTGAGGCGAGTTGGACTTATCAGAAGCGACAACAAAATGTTCCATCTCTTCAACTTCACCCTCGGCGGCGAAGATCATTTTGCTCTTCCCGCTTCCCTTCGCAAGTCCCTCAGTAACGGTGACTGGATCAAGAAAAATGAGAAATTTTTTAGAGTTAAAAATCTTCGGGTTGGTGGCTTTGGTAAGACTCAGTTGTGGGTTCTTCCAGGGCTCGACTCCCCGCTCGTTCTGAAGGTCTTAAAGAACCCCAGAGGCTGGACCGAAGAGGTTCAGCGAGAGGTGACCATTATGGAACTCCTCGACGGTGCTGGAAGAGCACCTCGAGTACTCGCCACCTCCCCCGACACAGGCTGTTACTTTATGACGTACCTCGGGGACGAAACCTTAGAAGACTTGATCAGGAAACAGATGAAAGGCGTCGAGCGTCTCGGGGACTTATTCTGGCTGCTGACCCTCGAGGATGTTATAATTAAACTAATGGAGGTCCACAACATGGGTGTGATACACGTAGACTTTAAAGCCAACAATGTGATGGTTAACAGACAGGACATGAAGCAGCCCAAGACATCGTTGATAGACTTTGGGATGTCTACTCTAGACGGACAAGCGTACCCAAGAGGAGCCAAGTGGAGTCGCATGGTCAATTAGTTGTTGGCTAAGTACCCTTGGTATGCGTATGAAACAGTGATGGGGCGGCCTCTGACCTGTAGCACGGATGTTGTAGGGCTGTCCCACGTGATCCGCCAGGTTGTTAGTGTTATGGTCTGCAAGCCCCACCAACTCCAGGCACTTGCAACACAAGGGATGAGTCGCGATGCAACACTGAGGCCAACCATGCAACAACTGCTGCACACCACACAACATATTATTCGCCATTGGTGCAGTAAGATTGGCTCTGACCCCTCTGGTACTGAAGTATGAACTTGTCTGCTGATCCGTGTAGTATAGTTGTATAGAGTTGTATTAACCATAGTTGTATAGAGTTGTATTAACCATAGTTGTATAGAGTTGTATTAACCATAGTTGTATTAACCATAGTTGTATAGAGTTGTATTAACCATATTTGTATAGTGTATTAGCCACCCATGCTTACCCGTCAAGAAAAAAATAAATAAAAAAAATTAAAAAAAATGTGTGTGTGTGTGTGTGTTCTCACCTAGTTGTGCTTGAGAAGGGTTGAGCTTTAGCTCTTTGGTCCCGCCTCTCAACCGTCAATCAACTGATGTATAGGTTCCTGAGCCTACTAGGCTCTATCAAATCTACATATGATAATGTGTATGGAGTCAGCCTCCACCACATCACTGCCTAATGCATTCCACCTAATAACTACTTTGACACTGAAAAAGCTCTTTCAAACGTCCTTGTGGTTCATTTGGGTACTCAATTTCCACCTATGTTCCCTTGTTCGCGTACCATCCCCTCCCCCCCTCTGTTAAACAATTCATCTTTATCTGCCCTGTCGATTCCTCTTAGAATTTTGTAGGTAGTGATCATTTCTCCCTGAGCTCTCCTATCTTCTAGCGACATTAGGTGCATTTCATGAAGCCTTTACTTGTAACTCATGTCTCTTAGTTTTAGGACTAGCCTAGTGACATACCTCTGAACTTTTTCCAGCTTAGTCCTGTGCTTGACAAGGTACGGGCTCCATGCTGAGGCCGCATACTCCAGGATTGGTCTTACATATGTGGTATACAAGGTTCTGAACGATTCCTTACACAGGTTCTTGAAGGCAGTTCTGATGTCAGTCAGCCTCGCATACACCACCGATGTTATTCTTTTTATGTGGTCTTCGGGAGACGGGTTTGGTGTGATATCTATTCCTTGATCTTTCTCTCTGTCCATTTCATAAAGTACTTCATGACCCATTCGGTATCCTGTGTCTGGCCTCCTGTTTCCTCCGCTTAGTTTCATTACCTTACATTTACTTGGGTTGAACTGTAGTTGCCATTTGTTGGACCATTCACTCAGTTTATCTAGATCTCCTTGTAGCCTCATTCTATCTTCCTGACTTATTCCTCCTCATAACTTTTGCATCATCAGCAAACATTGAGCGGAACGATTCTATACCCTCTGGGAGATCGTTTACATATATAAGAAACAGTATAGGTCCAAGGACTGAACCCTGCGGGACTCCACTGGTGACGTCTCTCCAATCTGAGACCTCACCCCTCACAGTGACTCGTTGTCTTCTGTTATTTAGGTACTCCCTTATCCAATGGAGTACCTTCCCTTTCAATCCACCCTGCATCTCCAGCTTGTGCACTAGTCTCTTATGTGTATTGTGTTTTGAGTGTGAGTGTACTCACCTAGTTGTGCTTGCGGGGGTTGAGCTATGGCTCTTTGATCATGTTGCGTGTGTGTATGTGCACTCACCTAGTTGTACTCACCTAGTTGTGCTTGCGGGGGTTGAGCTCTGGCTCTTTGGTCCCGCCTTTCAACTGTCAATCAACAGGTGTACAGGTTCCTGAGCCTATTGGGCTCTATCATATCTACACTTGAAACTGTGTATGGAATCAGCCTCCACCACATCACTTCCTAATGCATTCCATTTGTCAACCACTCTGACACTAAAAAAGTTCTTTCTAATATCTCTGTGGCTCATTTGGGCACTCAGTTTCCACCTGTGTACTCACCTAGTTGTACTCACCTAGTTGTGTTTGCGGGGGTTGAGCTCTGGCTCTTTGGTCCCGCCTCTCAACCGTCAATCAACAGGTGTACAGATTCCTGAGCCTATCGGGCTCTGTCATATCTACACTTGAAACTGTGTATGGAGTGAGCCTCCACCACATCACCCCCTAATGCATTCCATTTGTCAACCACTCTGACACTAAAAAAGTTCTTTCTAATATCTCTGTGGCTCATTTGGGCACTCAGTTTCCACCTGTGTCCCCTAGTGCGTGTGCCCCTTGTGTTAAACAGCCTTGTGCGTGTGTGTGTGTGTGTGTGTGTGTGTGTGTGTGTGTGTGTGTGTGTGTGTGTGTGTGTGTGTGTGTGTGTGTGTGTGTGTGTGTGTGTGTGTGTTTGTGTGTGTGTGTATGTATGTGTGTGTGTGTTTTCTTGCTTAATCTTTGTCACCTGGTCGTAGGCAATCAGGCAAGATTGAAGGTCACGGTAGGGTAGGGAAGGTGGTGAAGGGTAGGGAAGGTGGTGAAGGGTAGGGAAGGTGTTTTTTTTTTTTGCAGGGATATTCCTGCGCGGGCCCTAAGCCTCTGGCTGGCCCACTAAGTGTTGCTAGTTTCTGTTTTACTTGGGCGGAGTATGAATATTTATGACTCGTATGGTCGCTTCAGTAAGATTTTGCCTTATGTGTTTAACAACTTCTTCTGCTCTGTTGAATCTAAGTTGAAATCTTAATGGGTTTGTAACTGTGCACTGTGTTAGATAATGTTCCAGTGGTCTGTCGGGCATTTCTCCACAGTGTTTACATTTCCTCTCATCTTCAAGAACCTGTAAGCCTATTTCCCATGCACATGGGTATCCAAGTCTGATGCAATGTAAGTGTACTTCTGTTGTTCTACTGTTCCCTTTCATCAAACTAAGTGGTTTATAGTTGGTTGAATTCTTGTACAAACCCGCAGATCCTGATGTTGCAACTGCTGTGTTGTGGTCACTGTACATCTTTTGCATTGCTCTGTTTCTAATTACTTTGTTAATTTGTGATAGACTCTGTGGTATGTAACTATCTACATTTCTTCTCTTAGTTGCAAGTTTTGCAGCTTCGTCTGCAATGTAATTTCCTATTATTCCCACATGATTTGGCACCCAGTTGATAAGTACCCAATGCCTTGACGTTTGAGTGTTTGCATTAATGATATGACATTTGTGATCAGATGTATGTTATCACGTACTTATTCTTGTTGCAAGGTTTCAATGGCGGTTCTCGAATCTGTATGTATGATAACATGTTGTCGGTGTTCAGCAAGAGCATGTTCCAAAGCCTTTTGAATGGCAAGCATCTTTGTTTGTAAAGTCGAACACCCATTTAAGAGTCTCCAACTATTTACAGAGTTTCCTGCTTTAACTGCAGCTCCGGTTTCTTGTCCCTGCTGGTCTACTGATCCATCTGTGAAGTATGTGACGCTGTCAGATGCCAAGTTTGCTTCTATATGCAACTGTGCAATGTTACGTAGCAGATGAGGATTTGTCTGTTTTTTTTTCCTTCAAGAACCATAATCTTAAGGTCTGCTGGTGGAGATTCCCAAGGGGCTTGCATAACGATGTCTGCATGTATTTCGTCGACACCCTTCTCAGTGACTGTGATTGTTATATCGAATGTATTGATGATCGCACAATGGGTCCACCTGTTGCTATTAAAGGCTCTTCTGTCCAGAGTTAGTGCTGCAGTGATTATATCTTTAAGTGAACTGATTCTAGGTCTAGTCAATATCTTGGTCAGCATGCACACAGCAATCTCTTTTACCCTTATTTCAATCGATGTTAGCTTGGTTTCTAGTCTTAGGTTCAGTATTTTAGTCCATCTGGGAGCTCCTGTTATGACTCGCATTGCATTGTGGGTGGGGTTAAGGGTGGGGAAGGTGGTGAAAGGTAGGGAAGGTGGTTAAGAGTGGGAAAGGTGGTGAAGGGTTGGACAGGTGGTGAAGGGTAGGGCAGGTAGTGAAGGGTAGGGCAGGTGGTGAAGGGTAGGGAAAGTGGTGAAGATAACTCATAGTGTGAGGGAGGTCGAGAGGTGGAAGGGAGGAGTGAGGAACAGTGGTCAGGGGAAAGAGAAAGTTTAGAATGAGAAAGAATGAGAGAAACGAGGAAAGTAGAAGAATAGAAAGTAGAGTAGTAGAAGAGTCGAGTCGAAGAGTAGAAAGTGCTGCCACCATCCATGCATTAGTTAATCACAAGACAAGAAATGGAACCAGTCTCCACAACAATATTATCTGGCATTATCACGTATAATCTGTAAGCATGGACATCATATAGACCAGAATTATATGTTTGCTGCTGGCGATGAGTCACAATAACGTGGCTAAAGTATGTTGACCAGACCACACACTAGAAGGTGAAGGGACGACGACGTTTCGGTCCGTCCTGGACTATTCACAAGTCGACTCAATATATGTTTACTGTTACGGGTATTATAATTCACCCAAGTCCCCCACCGGCCTGGAAAAAGCATGTGTAAACATAGGGGGGCTCCTCTCTCTCCCCCTGTCTATATATGTCTATCTATCTGTCTGAAGTATTCAGTACCACGGGTATTTAAGGGGAAACCGGGTGCTTAGCTACATCTACCAGGAGATATCCTCTCTCTATCTTCCAGAGGAAGATAACAGCTTAGCAGAAAGCTATAGGTCACCTGATGCGACCTGACCTCTGCTCAACGTGTGAACAATCAACACTTGAAAAGGTGTTACTTTTCAATGCCAAGAGCACACTGTCTGGCGCCACCACAATCCTGTGTGACGTGCTATGTGAAATAGTAAATAACACCCTTTATGGTGTTATATGATGTTACATGGTGGTGAAGGGTAAGGAAGTTGAAGGGTAAAGAAGGCGGTGAAGGAGAGGGAAGGTAGTGATGGTGTTGATGGGAGGGGGGGGGGGCACATTGGAGTTCCCGGATAGTGAAGATGGGTTACGGTGATGAAGACAGTGTGTAGTGAAGATGGTTAGACTGGTGAAGGGTAGGGCAAGGAAGTTGGTGAAGGGTTAGGGGAGGTGATGAAGAGTAGGGGAGGTGGTGAAGGGTAGGGGAGGTGATGAAGGGTAGGGAAGGTGGTGAAGGGTAGGGCTGGTGAAGGGTAGGGCTGGAGAAGGGTAGGGCAAGTGATGATGGCAGGGAAGTTGGTGAAGGGTTAGGGGAGGTGGTGAAGGGTAGGGAAGGTTGTGAAGGGTAGGGCAAATGATGATGGGTGGCGAATGTGATGAAGAGTAGGGAAGAGTTTAGAAGAGTTGGTGCCTAGGTAGTGAAGATGGCATTTTTGAAGACTGTACATATATGTACTGATGATGGTTATGATGATGAGGCTGGTCGCGTGTAGTTTAGATAGTTAGTGAGGAAAGTTGTTGTTGTTTCAATTTGTAGTGAAGATGGTTAAAGCGATGAAATACAGTGTCTAGTTCAAAATGGTTTTAAGGTGATTACTAAAAGTGGGTTACAGTGAAGTTGGTGATGAAGATGGTAACGCAGATGGTGTGTAGTGAAGCTGTGGCTTCCATTACCCTTAGCAACGGGGGTGTAAACCTCCCTTAATCCCCCAAGGTTTACAAACCCCCCACCCCCAAGGTTTACAAACCTCCCCTCCCCAAGGTTTACAAACACCTGAGACAGGCTACACTTACCTGCACACTAATAACTCACCTATAAACTAATAACTTTGGTATACATGAACATTTTGGAAGCCATGACAAATGTAAACAAACATTAACCATTACATAAATGAATTTCCGTCTAAGTTACCGCGAGAAGGGACAGATAAATGTACGTGCAGACAGGACGAACAGACAGCATAACAGAGTGAGAGAGACAGACATTATACTTGTCTATAGAGAAGAAAATTCTGGGGGAGGGTTGCCTCCAAAATGGAAAATTTTCTCTACCGTCAGCACTCAGCCTTAAGTAAGATTAATTGGACTCTCAGTCAAAAGGTTTGGCTCCAATACACTTACCTCTCGAGGGAATGGAGGGGGGGGGGGAGGTGTGAGGGAGGGATGAGGTGGGTGAGGTATAAGAGGGGGGGGCGAGGGGGGAGGGAAGTAGTGAAAGAAGTGAAGGTGATGGAGTAGGTGACGGATGAATGAGATTGTTACAAGTGGAGAGAGAGTAAGAGCGTGAGATTTGGAGAGTCTAGGAAAGTGAGAGGAAATTATGGTGGGAGAGGGCGGGGGGGCAGGAGGGGAGATGGGAGAGGAAGTAATGAGGGCATTCTGTAGGACAGTAGGACGGAGGAGGTTGTTGGGCGTTTTAAGAAAATGAGAGGGGGGGGGGGAATGACATGGGATCAAACACGAGTGCACTAAAACACACTCCCACACCAGCACTCGTAGCAGCAGTTCCCTCCCATTCGCATCACGAGGAGTCAAGGAGAATTAAGGAAAGGGAGACACTTCTCACTCAACATAATCCCATTAACTGAACATCATCTGCGGTATATGCAAGATTCCTGAACATAAGAATTATCAAAATCAAATCCAATAGAACTCTGTATACATGTAAATAATAATAATAATAAATATATATTATATTCAGCCACAGAAACTGTATTGGAGGGGATCTAAACATTCCCTCTAATGCGTTGTGTGGCTTCCTCCAAGGCTAAGCGTCCCCTTCTTCCTAAATGTTTTACCTAATAGCCAGAACGCACTACTCGGCTCCAATTCTTAGCCTGAAATGTTTAAAAGCTTTACAAGCCAATCATTCAGTTATCCATAACAACAATCGTGTAGGAATGCATGTCAGTCCCCTGTGTTAATGTTCATTAATGCACCCAACGAGAGATTAACATATGTAATACAAATGTACCCCTGTAGTGCCTCTGGGGGCCAGTGTGTAGCGATCCTGTTGTATATATGCGCTTCCCATTACGTATTGTTATGATCTTAGCCTACAGGAGAAACGAATCTCCCCCTTGAGAGTTATTCAACAAGCCTGACCTAACTAGAAAGTATAGGAAATATAGAGGCAATAACACAGATGTAAAATAGTTTGTTGGATTCAATGAACAATTTAAGATTATGGGCAGTGAATAAGAAAACAGGTAAATGACTGGTTAGGAGATGTGGATAATTTGCTGGAGGCGTGAGGCTCGCTTCTGGAGGGCTTTGAGCTCACTAGAGGCCAGACATTGCAGGGGGGAGCTGTGCTCCGTATGAGCTCCTGTCAGAAAGGAACCCCTAGTGATATATCTCCAAGAGAAGAGAAGTGTGCAGACATGCCAGCTGTGGAACTGAGCTGGGAACGTTGTGGTCTCAAGTCCTGGACGGCGAGGAGTGTTTATTAAACCGCCCAGAGACATTATCGTGGGCCGTTGGAGTGCCCTGTCCAGGCTGTGTCAGAGGAAGGAGCGCCCTCGACCAGACAATCTGTGGTAAGCACGATTTAAGCCAGTTCATAGTGATTGCTTGTAGTTGGTCGTGTGCCCAGCGAAAGTAGCAATGTTCATTTATATGTTAGACATGTTTTGGTAAAGCAGGAAGCCTAAATGAGAGAACAGAGATGAGAGAGGGTTGCAGGTTTGTCTTTGGGAAGAAGTTGCTGAGAACTTCGAAGCCAGCACAGAGGGAGTAGTTGATGAGACTCCAAGGTAGTGGACGAGTAGAACCTCGAGCTATGAGAAGCAGTGAAGAGGAGTGTCACGAGCTTCTGTAGAGGTGGTGAAGCACCACAGTTGTTCGAGGAAACTTCATGGTGTAGCAGCCAGGAGAACTGTGGAGAACCCTAGCAGAAGTGGTGAGGCACCATAGTTACCCAAGGAAAACTGCATGGTATAGCAGCCTGGAGGAGCTGCAGAGGATCTTGGCAGTAAACCCGGAAGAACCTGAAGAGATCAGGGTAGTGAACTTCCAGATGTGGAAGGGAAGTTCTAAATGATTACTTGTAGGGAGTTGTTAGAGTGTTTGGTTGTCATTAGCGTGCAAGACGCAGTGAAAGGTGAGTGATTGTTTGCCGTTCTTGTGCCGAAGAGTGTTTATACTGAAGCATAGAGTTACAGACGTAGGCTGGATTACCTACAGATGTATGTGTTCTAGGACTGATAGAGTGATCGATTGATCATTGTTGTATATCTAGGAACATTTATACTGATATATATATATGTTATTGCTTTCATATGCTGATTTTCCTTGTACATGTTTATAAATATATATATTCTCTTGCTGATAGTGCAACATTGTATTGACCTACTTGAGGAGGGTGGTAATATTAGATGGGGAATCAGGAGATAGGATACCACTGGATAAGCTGATGATGGAGTCCTGATGGTGTTGGAGTGCAACCCGACTGAAATAGTATAGAGTGGAGGATTCATTATTTTTATATGTGTGTATGTATTGTGTATGTGCTTGGTCCAGTAAATGTATTCAAATTTGCTGGTGTTTGACCTTGTCCTAGTGAGGCTTCCCAGGAAATAGTAAAGAAGGGGAGAGAGAGAGGGAGAGAAAGAACCGAGAACCACCGCTGTGGACAGGGTAGGACGAAAAACTAGTAAGTTAAAGGGGATTGAGGAGATCATATCACATAAGGAGAGAGTGGGGAGTCACAGCGGCTCGAGTGGGTGTGTGCACGTGACAACGAGGCTAGGTTTTTGGAGCCGCATCCCCTAAACGTGTAACTTTGAGCCCCTCTCGAAGAGCCAGAATTGCCCAGTGTGATCTCCTGGTAAAGTATAAGCATTCTACCGAGTTGTGGGTTGGGTTGTCCGTAAAGGAGGAACAACACGACAACACCACCAACCCACACTACAATAGTATACGGAGCATTTTCCTATGTATGAAGTGGTTTAAATTATGTATACATCAATATGGTGTATGTAACATGGGCGGAGCAACAGCAGCAGAACGAGAATATAATTATTAATAATGCAACTTCGTTTACAAGAGAAACATTTCATTTTGATCCAGGTCTGCCTTTGCCTCAGTTATCGAATTCTCTTCCGTTCCGTCTCTCCTGCTTCCATTGTGGCCAGAAAATGTATGAATACATAAAGAAAGGTCTCTCTCTCAAAAGTATGGTGTCCGATGTGTATTACGAATGTTGGTACGAATGATCCGAATAAGAGTAGACGTTTAACACTATACTTGGGTCGCCAGTACATGTCGGAATTTCTTTAGATTCTGTATATATAAGTACCTCTTCACCGCTTCAATGACTCGGTTTAACCGGCAGTTAATGGTCGGAAGTAGTCTTTTGCTCCAATAAGCTCATAAGGGCAAAGGAAACTCTTTGCCAGAACGATGATAGAAAACCAGTTCTGATCTGGTCCCGACAGGAGAAGTCGAACAAGCAAGCGATGGGTGACTTGTCGTGTTGACATCCCTCTAATGGACAGACATTATACTTCTCAGTGAAGTGGGCTGGCTAAAGGTAAACTTGCAAGAAGGTATCGCCAGGCGTGTGTGTGTGTGTGTGTTTGTGTGTGTGTGTGTGTGTGTGTGTGTGTACTCACCTAGTTGTGTTTGCATGGGTTGAGCTCTGGCTCTTTGGTCCCGCCTCTCAACCATCAATCAACAGGTGTACAGATTCCTGAGCCTATTGGGCTCTATCATATCTACACTTGAAACTGTGTATGGAGTCAGCCTCCACCACATCACCCCCTAATGCATTCCATTTGTCAACCACTTTGACACTAAAAAAGTTCATTCTAATATCTCTGTGGCTCATTTGGGCACTCAGTTTCCACCTGTGTCCCCTTGTGCGTGTACCCCTTGTGTTAAATAGACTGTCTTTATCTACCCTATCAATTCCTTCCAGAATCTTGAATGTGGTGATCATGTCCCCCCTAACACTTCTGTCTTCCAGCGAAGTGAGGTTTAATTCCCGTAGTCTTTCCTCGTAGCTCATACCTCTCAGCTCGGGTACTAGTCTGGTGGCAAACCTTTGAACCTTTTCCAGTTTAGTCTTATCCTTGACTAGATATGGACTCCATGCTGGGGCTGCATACTCCAGGATTGGCCTGACATATGTGGTATACAAAGTTCTGAATGATTCTTTACACAAGTTTCTGAATGCCGTTCGTATGTTGGCCAGCCTGTCATATGCCGCTGATGTTATCCGCTTGATATGTGCTGCAGGAGACAGGTCTGGTGTGATATCAACCCCCAAGTCTTTTTCCTTCTCTGACTCCTGAAGAATTTCCTCCCCCAGATGATACCTTGTATCTGGCCTCCTGGACCCTACACCTATCTTCATTACATTACATTTGGTTGGGTTAAAATCTAACAACCATTTATTTGACCATTCCTTCAGCTTGTCTAGGTCTTCTTGAAGCCTCAAACAATCCTCTTCTGATTTAATCCTTCTCATAATTTTAGCATCGTCCGCAAACATTGAGAGAAATGAATCGATACACTCCGGGAGATCATTTACATATATCAGAACCATTATAGGACCGACTACAGAGCTCTGTGGGACTCCACTGGTAACTTCACGCCAATGCCCGAAACGCTTTGCGTAATAGTGGCTTTAGGCATTGTATGTACTAGCTATACCTATAAGTTAAACAATCCTTGTAAATATTTATTGTATGTATGTACCTTACCTAAATAAAATTGTATTGTATTGTATTGTAATCGGAGTTCTCACCCCTCACCGTAACTCTCTGCTTCCTATTGCTTAGATACTCCCTTATCCACTGGAGCATCTTACCAGCTACACCTGCCTGTCTCTCCAGCTTATGTACCAGCCTCTTATGCGGTACTGTGTCAAAGGCTTTCCGACAATCCAAGAAAATGCAGTCCACCCAGCCCTCTCTTTCTTGCTTAATCTTTGTCACCTGATCGTAGAATTCTATCAAGCCTGTAAGGCAAGATTTACCCTCCCTGAACCCATGTTGGCGATTTGTCACGAAGTCCCTTCTCTCCAGATGTGTTACCAGTTTTTTTCTCACGATCTTCTCCATCACCTTGCATGGTATACAAGTTAAGGACACTGGCCTGTAGTTCAGTGCCTCTTGCCTGTCGCCCTTTTTGTATATTGGGACCACATTCGCCGTCTTCCATATTTCTGGTAGGTCTCCCGTCTCCAGTGACTTACTATACACTATGGAGAGTGGCAAGCAAAGTGCCTCTGCACACTCTTTCGGTACCCATGGTGAGATTCCATCTGGACCAACAGCCTTTCTAACATCCAGATCCAGCAGGTGTCTCTTGACCTCCTCTCTCGTAATTTCGAACTCTTCCAAGGCCGCCTGGTTTACCTCCCTTTCTCCTAGCACAGTGACCTCACCTTGTTCTATTGTGAAGACCTCCTGGAACCTCTTGTTGAGTTCTTCACACACCTCTCTGTCATTCTCTGTATACCTATCCTCGCCTGTTCGAAGTTTCAATACCTGTTCTTTCACTGTTGTTTTCCTTCTGATGTGACTGTGGAGTAGCTTTGGTTCGGTCTTGGCTTTGTTTGCTATATCGTTTTCAAAACTTTTCTCTGCTTCTCTTCTCACCCTGACGTACTCATTCCTGGTTCTCTGGTATCTCTCTCTGCTTTCTGGTGTTCTGTTATTCCGGAAGTTCCTCCACGCCCATTTGTTCAGTTTCTTCGCTTCCATACATGCCCTATTATACCATGGATTCTTCTGTTGCTTCTCGGATTTTTCCCTTTGGGCCGGGATGAACCTGTTTACTGCCTCCTGACACTTTTGGGTAACATAGTCCATCATACCCTTTACAGACTTATCTGTGAGGTCTGTGTCCCAAGGTGTTTCACTTAGGAAACTTCTAATCTGTTCATAATTCCCCTTTCGGTATGCCAGCCTTTTGATTCCTAGTTCTTTTTTGGGGGAGATAAGTCCTAACTCTACCAGGTACTCAAAGTTCAATACACTGTGGTCACTCATTCCCAAGGGCGCTTCCATCTTAACTTCCCTTCCCACTCATTTAGGGTAAATATCAAATCAAGAATTGCTGGTTCATCTTCTCCTCTCATTCTTGTTGGTTCTTTGATGTGCTGGCTTAGAAAGTTTCTTGTTGCCACGTCCAGCAGCTTAGCTCTCCATGTTTCTGGTCCTCCATGCAGGTCTCTGTTCTTCCACTCAACCGAGGACAGGGTAGGTTGAATCCCATGGTTGAAGTCTCCCATAATTAGTAGTCCAGATCCATTCCTGCTAGCAACAGAAGCTGCTCTTTCTATTATGTTAATGGTGGCCATGTTGTTTCTATCATATTCCTGTCTAGGTCTTCTGTCATTTGGTGGTGGATTATATATGACTACGACTATAATTTTTTTCCCTCCATTTGTTACAGTACCTGCTATGTAGTCACTGAAACCTTCACAGCACTGAATATCCATCTCCTCAAAATCCCAGCCTTTTCTTACCAGCAGAGCTACACCACCCCCACCTCTTCCTTCCCTCTCTTTCCTCATAACATAATAGTCCTGTGGGAACACTGCGTCTGTTATCGTTTTCGTGACCTTTGTTTCTGTGAGGGCTATTATGTCTGGGTTTTCCTCTAGTACCCATTCTCCAAGCTCATTTGTTTTATTTGTAATTCCATCTATGTTAGTGTACATCGCTTTGAGGCTCACTTTCTTCTGTCCCTTCTCAAATCGCCTCCTTGGTGAGTGTTCTGCTGGTGGGGGAGGCTGTTCCATGGGTGTGAGGACCTGTGAGGTGGATAACAGGGTCTCAGAGGATACTGGGATGAGGGGCGGGGGATCCAGTGAAGGGGGAGGGACAGGGAGGGTATGGGGTGAAAGGGGAGGGAGGACGGGAAGGAATGGGGGGGAGGGAGGACTCGGTAGGAGGGGAGGGGTAGAAGGGTGGGGATTGGGTGCGGGGGGAGGGAGATTTGGCTGAACATTTGAGTGGGGGTAGGGAGGGTTTGGGGTAGGGGGGTTTTCTATGCAGAGGAGGGAGGCAGGGTTGTCCTCCCTTCTGGTGTTACTGGGTAGCTGGTTGTGGGTTCCTCCCTCGTCTCTGGGAGTGTTGTGTTGGGAGCTGTGACTTCCTGGTTTTCTCCTCTTGCCCTGCGCCTCTTCCTTGCTTCTGCCGCCACGGCTCTCTCCTCCCTTGTCATGTCTCTCTGGAGGAATACATTTTTGAATTTTCCCACGTTTTTCAGGGAGCTCCTCCTTGATAGAATCTTCTCCTTTGTGCTCTCGTTTGCAAACACTATCTTTATCATTCGGTCTCGGTCTTTGTTGTACCAGCCTAGCCTGAAAACCTTCTCAATGCTATTCTCAGCCCCTTCCATGTCTAGTGCCTTTAGTACTTCATTCACTGCTGCTTTGTCCTTGTCATTCCACTCTGTCCTATTGGAGCCTTCCTGTTCTTTAATACCCACAGCAACCACTGATCTGTTTCTTTCCAGCAGTTGGCTAGTGGAGCGTGCCGCCTCCTGTGAGGTGGCTGCTTTCATGACCACCTCCATCACTGCAGTCATTACGTCAGAGTTATTTTTTTTTAGTATTTCCGCAAATGTTGCTTTTATTGTGGCATTCTCATCCAAAAACTATTACCACTTTCTCCCTGGATGGTTTGTGTGTGTGTGTGTGTGTGTGTGTGTGTGTGTGTGTGTGTGTGTGTGTGTGTGTGTGTGTGTGTGTGTGTGTGTGTGTGTGTGTGTGTGTGAAGTGACTAAAATTTGATCGGTAATTTGAGAGAGCTGGTTGGTTTCTGAGGCATAGAACCGTACAAGTCCGACCATATAAGATCTCTGCATATAACTAACGATGATGGTATATATATCTCCCCTTCTTCATCCACACCTTCTCTTCTATTATCTATTTTTTCGATCTACTTCCTTCCCAAAAAATCATCTGAGTACTTTTATACCTCATTTCTCCAGCCTCTCCTCTCCTAAAACACCGGTAACTGGGCTCCTGTGAGAGAGAGAGAGAGAGAGAGAGAGAGAGAGAGAGAGAGAGAGAGAGAGAGAGAGAGAGAGAGAGAGAGAGAGAGAGAGAGAGAGAGAGAGAGAGAGAGAGAGAGAGAGAGAAAGAGAGAGAGGCTGATGGTGTAGGCCTTGAGTCGGGACAATGAGACATTTTTTTCTACACCTATTCCCTTCCTGCCTCTCTCTCTCGTCCTCTCACTCTTTCTCCATTCATGTCCCCTCTTCTATCTTCCTCATCTCTTTACTCCCCTCATCGTTCCTCCCACAGAAGCCACAGGTCCTCACCCAAAATCAGTACATATACATATTGGGAGCTTCAGATGAGCCACTCGCCGCCACAATCAAAGAGAGCGTCCTCATTCTGCGGGTCCTGGTGGCCTAGACACCGATAAAAGGGGACGGTTAGTCATATTTACATTTTGCTGTGTATATATATAATCTGGTATATATCTCTTCGTATGTCGTATCAGGAGGGAGGGTATCTGGAAGAAGTGTATTACGAAAGAGTGTATTTGTTTTCATAGTGTAAGCTTTCACGGGTATATCTGCTGTATAGTTTAATGGTTACTATGGTTACTATGGTATACAATGTGTATATATGGTTGGATCATGATGATTTCGTTTTCTTCAGACCAGCGTTCGAATCTGCGATTCACATGATGTATCAAGTATGCCAAATGTATGTATATGCGCAATAACAGTTCCTTATATTGTATTGTGGGTTGGTGGTTGTCGTCATCGTTGATCCTTCTTTCTGGACAACCCAACCCACAACTCGGTAGAGTGCTCATACTTTACCAGGAGATCACCCTGGGCGCTTCTGGCTCTTGGAGAGGAGCTCAACGTCACACGTTTAGGGGATGCGGCTCCAATACTTAGCCTCGTTGTCACGTGCATACACCCACTCGAGCCGCTGTGACTCCCCCACTCTCTCCTTATGTGATGTGATCTCCTCAATCCCCTTTGACTTATTAGTCATCTGTTCTACCCTGTCCACAGCAGCGGTTCTTGGTTCTTTCTCTCTCTCTCTCTCCCCTTCTTTACTACATCCTGGGAAGCCTCACTAGGACAAGGGCAAACACTAACAAATTTGAATACATTTACTGGATAAAGCACATACACAATACATACACACATATAATAATAATGAATCCTACACTCTATACTATTTCAGTCAGGTTGCACTCCAACACCATCAGAACTCTATCATCTGCTTATCAAGTGGTATTCTATCTCATGATTCACCACCTAATACTACCAACCTCCTCAAGTAGGTCAAGTCTTATAATACAATGTTGCACTATCAGCAAGAGAATATACATCTGTAAACATGTGCAAGGAAAATTGGCATATGAATGCAATAACATAAATATCATTATAAATGTTCCTCGATATACAACAATGATCCATCGATCACCCTATCAGTCCTAGAACACATACAACTGTAGGTAATCCAGCCTACGACTGTAACTCTATACTTCAGTATAAGTACTCCTTGGCACAAGAATGGCAAAAAATCACTCACCTTTCACTGCGTCTTGCACGCTAATGACAACCAAACACTCTATCACCTCCCTACAAGTAATCATTTAGAACTTCCCTTCCACATCTGGAAGTTCACTACCCTGATATCTTCAGGTTCTTCCAGGTTTAACTACCAGGATCCTACGCAGCTCCTCCAGGCTGCTACACCATGAAGTTTCCTTGAGAAACTATGGTGCTCCACCGCTTCTACTAGGGTCCTCCACAGCTCTCCTGGCTGCTACACCATGAAATTTTCTCGAACAAGTATGGTGCTTCACCACCTCTACAGAAGCACGTGACACTCCTCTTCACTGCTTCTCCTCACAGTTCGAGGTCCTCTCCACCACTACCTTGGAGTCTCATCAACTACTCCCTCTGTGCTGGCTTCGAAGTTCTCAGCAACTTCCTCCCCAAAGACAAACCAGCAACCCATTGACACTCCAATAAAAACGTTTCCCCTTAAGCACATAAACGAAATAATCCACACAATATGTTTGCATCCAACATTTATCTGCTCTCTACATGCAGTGAGAGTGGACTCCCCCGTTTGGGCTGGTCCATGCTCCGCCTTGCTCGGCGGGCGGCTCCTCAACTCTGGGAGGGTCCTCCGCCACCAGTGAGTTGGCTTCAGGTGGCCGCTCGTCCCACCAGCTGTTTTTCTCATCTCCGTCCTCTTATTTAGGCTTCCTGCCTTACCAAAACGTGTCTAACTTATCAATAAACACTCGCTACTGTCGCTGGGCACACGACCAACTAAAAGCAATTACTATAAACTGGCTTAAATCATTCTTACCACAGATTGTCTAATCGAGGGCGCCCTCCCCTCTGACGGAGTCTGGTCAGGGCGCTCCCACAGCCCATGAAAATGTCTCTGGGCGGCTTGACAAACTCTCCTCGCCGTCCAGGACTTGAGACCACAACGTTTCCACAGCTGGCATGTCTGCACACTTCTCTTCTCTTGGAGATATATCACTAGGGGTTCCTTTCTAACGGGAGCTCAAACGGAGCACAGATTCCCCTTTCTATGTCTGGTACTCAAGTGAGGGTCAAAGCCCGCCAGAAGCGAGCCTCATGCCTCCAGCAAATTATCCGCATCTCCTAACCAGTCATTTATCTATTTTCTTATTTACTGCCCATAATCTCAAATTGTTTATCAAATCCAACCAGCTCTTTTACATCTGTGTCTTCACCTCTATATTCACTAGACCTTCTAGTCAGGTCAGGCTTGATAGAATAATTCTCAAAGGGGAGACTCGTTTTTCGGCTGCCTGGGATCATAACACTTAGCAGTGTATAAAGGGCATGAGATAAGTATATCGTTGTATATGCTGTATGTCCTTATGAAACTAATTAATTCAGTTATTAACTAAACTTAAAGAGTTTCCTAGTAGACGAAATAGTTTCCTAGGAGACATAAACAAGAGTTTTCTAGTAGAAAAAAAGTTCAAGCCCCTTTTCTCTACTTTCTCTTTTCTATGTTGTTCTCTACCCCGTCTGCTTATACCTCTACAACTTTCTTTTCTTCGCCATTCCACAAATCAGGTTTTAATGTTTCAAAAGAACAACGCTTACTTAAGAATTCATGAAATCCTAACAAGTTATTCAAGACGAATTCAGCCTCACTTCCGAAACTGATCTTTGGTAAAGGCTTCATCACTGTTGTTTCTCCAGTGCTTCGACTGTCTTTCTGTAAAACACCAATCGCCCAACATGGGGCACGAACCCTGAGATTTAAGAATCTCACGCTCGATAGCAACTGAGCTAACCGGATATTCACTTGTATACACAGAGATGTGAGGTATACATATCAGTGTATATATACATCCCTTGAGGCCCCTTCTAATTCAAAATTCATAGTATGGAATTGAGATTTTGTTCTCTAATGGTCTCTAGTCTTATCTAAGTCTACGTTGAATCCAATTTTTCATTTCTCCACCTTGACGAGAACCTTTGAATTTTTAATGCACTTTATGCTAGCCTCATCTGCAAATATATTGCTATTTACTCTGACATGAAGATCACTGTTGTTGGTCATGAATAATCTAAGGTCCCAGGACGGCTTCCTCCTCCCATGGCACCTAGTTTAAGGTTACTGTTTTTCTAGAAACTATGCTAGTTTTCTAGTAACTATGCTTAGTTTTCTAGTAACTATGCTTAGTTTTCTAGTAACTATGCTTAGTTTTCTAGTAACTATGCTTAGTTTTCTAGTAACTATGCTTAGTTTTCTAGTAACTATGCTTAGTTTTCTAGTACTATGCTTAGTTTTCTAGTACTATGCTTAGTTTTCTAGTAACTATGCATAGTTTTCTAGTAACTATGCCCAGTTTTCTAGTAACTATGCCTAGTTTTCTAGTAACTATGCTTAGTTTTCTACTAACTATGCCTAGTTTTCTAGTAACTATGCCCAATTTTCTAGTAACTATGCCCAGTTTTCTAGTAACTATGCTTAGTTTTCTACTAACTATGCCTAGTTTTCTACTAACTATGCCCAATTTTCTAGTAACTATGCCCAATTTTCTAGTAACTATGCCCAGTTTTCTAGTAAATATGCCCAGTTTTCTAGTAACTATGCCCAGTTTTCTAGTAACTATGCCTAGTTTTCAGTTTTCTAATAATGCTCTATTGGTTCGTCTGATAATCTATATAATTTTTACATCTAATTAAAATATACGAATGAAATAAGGTGTATATAATATTAATGAACAAGTCATTTTGCCTTGAATAGGGCGCCTTGTATGTATATACATTAGGCCTATAGGTCCTCCCATGGTCAAACTGTTCTCATCCTTCCCAGGACGCCACCTACAACAGCTGACTAACTCCCGGGTACCTATTTACTGCTAGGTGAACAGGAGGGCTAGGTGAAAGGAAACGTGACCAACCATTTCTGTCATGCCCGAGGGATAACAAATTGTGAGACGAAAACGAACTTAACTATACTACCAAGATCCTACAATGCTCACTAGTAAATTAGTTATTCAGTACTCTTAATAAAGTATGGTTAAAAAACTGATGGATGTTGGTTATAAGCTAAATATGTAGGTTATGCAGGCGATGAGTCACAATAACGTGGCTAAATTATGTTGACCAGACCACACACTAGAAGGTGAAGGGACGACAACGTTTCGTCGACTTGACCCAAATTTTATTAATTGACTTGAAACTTGAGAATGGTCCAGGATGGACCGAAACGTCGTCGTCCCTTCACCTTCTTGTGTGTGGTCTGGTCAACAATATGTAGGTTATTTTGCTATATAAGAAACGACACCACGTGGGCAACCCTCCATGCTGCTGGAACTAATAACTTTCAACTTGTAGCTTACATGATCTATTTCATAAATTTTCTCTACTGCCTGTGAACTAGGTGTCTTAGTTCTAAATATTAAAATAAACAGAACTTCTACATTTCTGTGGGTTCAGTCGACAGAAGAATTTTGACAAAACTGTGTCATAAATTTTAAAACTTGTGTCAAAAATCAAATATTTTGATCTGATTTATATCCAATTTCTGCCGTTACGTGTTGACATGTTGTTTTGGTCTAAGATTTCAAACGCTGTAGATAATAATATAATTGAGAAAAGCAAGTAACAGGTTCCATAAGTACCCTTAACCTGGGGGTTTAACAAGTAACATTAACCTGGGGGGCTAACAAGTAACATTAACCTGGGGGTTTAACAAGTAACATTAACCTGGGGGTTTAACAAGTAACATTAACCTGAGGGTTTAATAAGTAACATTAACCTGTGGGTTTAACAAGTAACATTAACCTGGGGGTTTAACAAGTAACATTAACCTGGGGGTTTAATAAGTAACATTAACCTTTGGGTTTAACAAGTAACATTAACCTGGGGGTTTAACAAGTAACATTAACCTGGGGGGCTAACAAGTAACATTAACCTGGGGGCTAACAAGTAACATTAACCTGGGGGGCTAACAAGTAACATTAACCTGGGGGGCTAACAAGTAACATTAACCTGGGGGCTAACAAGTAACATTAACCTGGGGGCTAACAAGTAACATTAACCTGGGGGGCTAACAAGTAATATTAACCTGGGGGCTAACAAGTAACATTAACCTGGGGGGCTAACAAGTAACATTAACCTGGGGTTTAACAAGTAACATTAACCTGGGGGGCTCCACAGCTGAAGCATCGTTATACTCTCAGACTCATCGAGGCTTTAATAAATCCCTACTGCATTAACAGCTGTAGGCAAAGCTCCTTACCTCTACAGATGTTGGTCAAGAATTCCTGCCTGCACAGGTGCTGCAGCAAATGACTTATTGCCTACACAGGCGTCGTTAGTCAAAATAAATTACTTGCTTCACAGCTGTTAGTCAATTAAGTTAGGAACTGCAGCTGGTGGTGGTAATACCAACTTATAACCAGCTGTACAGGTGGTTAGGTACAAAAGTGATTAGGGAGGGTTTTCTCCAGTCAGATTAGTTCAAAGTTGAGAGTATACGCAACGAGGTCTTCAACGAGACAGCTTCGATATACGCGTGTCGCTGGGAGGCAGGAGGCAGACCAAGCGTTAATTTACGCTATCCAACCTCTTGACAATCCCTCTCCCATCCCCCATCCCCCCTCCTCTAGCCAATCTATCTTTTTTTGCGAGATTGCTGCTTGGTTAGACCATCCGCACCACCCAATTTATAACGAAGGGATACAGTTCCTTGAACCGTCTGAAGCTCTTGACCCGTGATGAGGAGGTCTCCGGAGAAATCTCCCCGGACTAGCCACATCGCTGGGCCACATCCCTCTCTCTCTCTCTCTCTCGGGGATTTGATGAGGCCGCAGGCTAAGCTACATCAAGTTTGGCGAGATGGAAATTTTTTCCATCCTGTCCCTCCTTCGCCTGCCCTGCTTCCTGATGAGATAGCGAAGGGAACAACATCACTGTTCGCTGATTGGGTCCAAACTGTGACAGTTTGGTGTCACCAAACTCGGTGACACCCTTGGCCGCTCTTATGGAGAGAGTTTCGGGCGCTTCGCAAGCTTGGTAGGTGTAGGGTGGCGTCCTGATCCACCCTGAGGGTGTTGGGTGGCGCCCTGATTCATCCTGAGGGTGTAGGGTGGCGCCATGATTCACCCTGAGGGTGTAGGGTGGCGTCCTGACTCATCCTGAAGGTGTAGAGTGGCGTCCTGACTCACCCTCATGATGAGTAAGCACTCTACTCACAGCTTGGATCACTAAGCCTATTTCCTAGGACTCAGACCCACTACAACTCATCCTAGGACCCCCCCCCCCACCCACACACACAGATCATAAAAGTCTTCTTGGCGTTAGCCTGTTTGTAAATATTGTTATAGAGAGCTGAGGACCGTCCCGATACGCCATTCATAATGAGAACCAATCAGCAATCAGGACAATACGTAATCAAATCTCAGGCGGGTGATGAACAATCCCAGTCGAGTTGATTCGATAAGATCTTGTGATTGGTTGCTTGGAGGGCTAGGAAGCAAACACCCTCTCACTAAGATCTTCAAACCGATGTTGTTAGTTTCTTTAAATCAATTATAAAAGTATGTGTAGGATGGATTATTGCTCTCTCTTTCACTCTCTCTCGCTCTCTCTCACTCTTTACTTCCCCATAAGCCTTCCCTATACTCTAATATCTAACACTATAATATGCCCTAAGCCGCACGTTCTCTTGTTTTGCCACTACGTCCAAAACCCAACCTCTAACCTAACCCAAAACGTATGAACGAACCCCACCTATCCTACTGAGTCCGATGCATAGAAAACGTGGAGTGAACCGATACTCTAGACCTAAATATCCCTGAATTTAGACTATAAACTTAGGTCTAGTTTTCTAGCCTGTAAACAACCTGGTGTTCTCTAAACAAGCAGGACGATTTCGTCTTGGAGGAGGAGAAGATGTATTCAGATTTATGATGTATTCATATTTATTCGCACCTTTGTGCAAGATTTATTCTCCCGCCGGTTGGAAAATATGGCGCCATTTTCAAGCGTCACACACCGAGAATTATTGCTGAAGGTTCGGAAATTAGAGTGTTAAGGTAGGGGGAAGGTAAGGTAGGGCAGGGAGGAAGGAGTGTTTGGGGTGGGGAAGGAGTGTTAGGGGTAGGGAAGGAGGGTGAGAGTATAGGTAAAGGGGAGTGGAGGGGGAATTGTTGCGGTGGAAAAATGGGTTGATGGGCGTGGCGTAAAGGGGTTTTAGGTTGGGGGAAATAGGGGAAATAGTGAGCTATAAGGTAGAAGAGCGTATAATCGACCTTAGTTGCCATGTTGCTAGGTTGAATGGCAACCCTTGCCGCGGGGGGGGGGGGGGGGGGAGGGGTGGAGGTAACAACATAGCGTCCCCTGTTCACCTAGCAGTAAATAGGTACCTTAGGGACTTAATCGACTGTTGTGGGTTGCCTTCCTGGGGGCCAAACTCTCGCTGGCCTAGGGCATATGGGATTTTAACCGCGGGTACCCATACCCTTTGAGGGTATGGGGCATATACCCAAATGATAGGGGTATAACATATTTTGAACATCATATCTGTGAAACAGAATTCCTGTCATTTCTGAGCCTGATATCAAAGCGGAGAAACTGACGATGTTTCAGATGCACGTTTAACTCTATCACTGAGCCTCGATTCCATATTTTCTTTGTACAAAGACAAAACAAAAGCAAAAACTTCAACTGTTTGCAGCTAGCTTGTGTATTTGCGCTTTGCCGTTTATTCTATACATAAATATAATCTCTTTATGCTTCTGTTTCAGCTGTTCTGTTGCTAGCTATCTGTGTGAGAAGTGAAATCAAGTTACGCATATCTTTTAAGGTTATTCTAGTACCTAGCAGGACTCCAGGTGACGGTTTCAACAGTCTGGCGAAGAGGAGTAGGAGGACCTATTGGCTAATCCATCGGGAGTCTATGATCGAAAGAACAAGGTTAAGAACCCCTGGTCAAGGGAAATTGTGGTAAACATGTATCACACTTTTTATTGTTTTTCATACACAGGAAATCACAGGAAAAACGTCTGCTCCTATATTGTTTGTACAGGAACAGACGACATGCTAGCTCCTGTTAGTAGGCTGAGAACTTTCCCTTCCCATAGCTCATGGTAAGCCTTACCCTACTAGTTTTACACACAGGTGGGTATAGGAGCAGACGACTACTGACTCCTGTTAGCAGGCTGAGAGCTTTCTCTTCTCACAGCTCATGGTAAGCCTTAACCCTATTAGTTTCCCCCTGGGACATAATCAGATAATCGTTTTACAGACAAGTGTATGTGCGTATGTATGTGCCCACTCGTACACATATGCAAACAACTCACTAGAATAGTATAAACACATTAGGACTAACACTGAGCTAGAGAATCATCATGTTGAGAGCTGACTTTACGTCTTAAGACAATATATGTCCTGAAAGAGCTTCTCAACTCTAAGAGCACATGAGTCTTAGAGTACACAGAGCTCAACCCCCGCATATGTATATAACATACATAAAGAACAATCTACACACAAAAGAACAGATCAACACACACACACACACACACACAGGTATACTTTGAGAGCTAAATTATTGAGAGTGACAAGGCCCGCGGTACAGCTTTTAGCATTAAAAGTTGACAATTCCTACTGTGTCTCTACAGTGCCAGCAATCATCAACGGTGACTACCAGTGCCAGCCGTCATCAACGGTGACTACGGTGAACGATGCAACTGGGAGAAAACACAGGACGTGCATAAAGCTGCATAAAAATACATTTAATTGGTTCAGAAACACCTGGAGCGTAACGAGTGTGTGTGTGTGTGTGTGTGTGTGTGTGTGTGTGTGTGTGTGTGTGTGTGTGTGTGTGTGTGTGTGTGTGTGGTGTGATCACTAACTTGTACAGGTGTCCTCGTACACCTGTCGAGAGTCGGGTTCGTTCCAGACTCACAGACAGCAGTTCTGGGTTCCTTTCACCTAATACAGCTGTTCAGCTAGCAGTAAATAGGTACCCCCAGGGGTTATATAGCTTGTTGTGGGGGGTTTGCTTCTTTATGTGGAGGGGGACCTTATATATATATATATATATATATATATATATATATATATATATATATATATATATATATATATATATTCGTATATTTTGGTAGCAGTCTTTCCTGTAGACATATATTATTAAATATGACCGAAAAAGTAAGATTAATAATTCTAACACGAATTTTCTCAATCTTTCGTACATTTCTTTTCACTGCTGGTGGTAATTCAAAAATCAATTCTCCAAAATAAAAATGAATTTTGGAGAATTGATTTTTGAATTACCACCAGCAGTGAAAAGAAATGTACGAAAGATTGAGAAAATTCGTGTTAGAATTATTAATCTTACTTTTTCGGTCATATTTAATAATAATATATATATATATATATATATATATATATATATATATATATATATATATATATATATATATATATATATATATTAGTATATTTTGGTAGCAGTGTTTCCTGTAGACATATATTATTAAATATGACCGAAAAAAGGAAGATTAATAATTCTAACACGAATTTTCTCTATCTTTCTTACATTTCTTTTTATTGTTGATGGTAATTCAAAGATCAATTCTCCAAAATTCATTTTTATTTCTAGTCTGACGCGACACTTGAGCGCGTTTCGTAAAACTTATTACATTTTCAAAGACTTTAGTTTACAAACACACAACTGAAACTGAATAGAGCTTACACATCTTCGAGGTTTATATCTACATTTGGGTGAGGTGGATGAGGTGAAAAAACGAACTTTCAACAATCAGTATTCAATGGGTCTTAAATTCCAACACAAGACAGAACACGAAACAATGGGTATTGAAAGGGTATTAAATTCAAACACAAGACAGAACACGAAACAATGGGTATTGAATGGAAGTAATTGTAGAAAGCCTATTGGTCCATATTTCTTGGTGCTTCTATATTGGAGCGGAGTCTTGAAGTGGGTAGAATATAGTTGTGCATTAATTGGCTGATTAATGTACAACTATTTAATATATATATATATATATATATATATATATATATATATATATATATATATATATATATATATATGTCGTACCTAGTAGCCAGAACGCACTTCTCAGCCTACTATGCATTACCCGATTTGCCTAATAAGCCAAGTTTTACTGAATTAATATATTTTCTCTATTTTTTTTCTTATGTAATGATAAAGCTACCCATTTCATTATGTATGAGGTCAATTTTTTTTTTATTGGAGTTAAAATTAACGTAGATATATGACCAAACCTAACCAACCCTACCTAACCTAACCTAACCTATCTTTATAGGTTAGGTTAGGTTAGGTAGCCGAAAACGTTAGGTTAGGTAAGTTAGGTAGTCGAAAAAACATTAATTCATAAAAACTAGGCTTATTAGGCAAATCGGGCCTTGCATAGTAGGCTGAGAAGTGAGTTCTGGCTACTAGATACGACATATATATATATATATATATATATATATATATATATATATATATTATTAAATATGACCGAAAAAGTAAGATTAATAATTCTAACACGAATTTTCTCAATCTTCCGTACATATGCGAGGCACTACACATCAAGAAGTCAACACCAGCAATCAACAGCCAATTAATGCACAACTATATTCTACCCACCTCAAGACTCCGCTCCAATATAGAAGCATCAAGAAATATGGACCAATAGGCTTTCTACAAATACTTCTATTCAATACCCATTGTTTCGTGTTCTGTCTTGTATTGATGAAATTAATACCCTATTAATTCCACCTCTTGTTCTGTCTTGTGTTGATGAAATTAATACCCTATTAATGCCACCTCACCCCATCCACCTCACTCAAATGTAGATATAAAATCGGAGATGCGTAAGTTCTATTCAGTTGTGTATTTGTAAACTAAAGTCTTTGAAAATGTAATAAGTTTTACAAAACGCGCTCGTGTCGCGTCAGACTAGAAATAAAAATGAATTTTGGAGAATTGATTTTTGATTTACCTCTAACAGTGAAAAGAAATGTACGAAAGATTGAGAAAATTCGTGTTAGAATTATTAATCTTACTTTTTCGGTCATATTTAATAATATATGTCTACAGGAAAGACTGCTACCAAAATATATATATATATATATATATATATACACCAACGTACCTGTGGACGAGACAATCGGAATGATAGCCGACAGAGTGTATCGTGATCCAGCCTGTACTCCTCTTGACATGCCAGAAAGTATTCTGAGGAAACTACTCCAAGCTTGTACTAAAGAGGCACCCTTCTTGAGCCCGGATGGACACATGTATAAGCAAGTAGATGGGGTCGCTATGGGTTCTCCCCTAGGTGTCCTGTTTGCAAACTTCTACATGGGTACCATCGAGCAAAAAGTCTTAGTCGACATGAACTTGAAACCGGCCATATACTGCAGGTATGTTGACGACATTTTTACACAGGTACCTGATGTCAGACATCTGCAGGAGCTGAAGGAGGCATTTGAGCAGAGTTCCGTGCTGCGTTTCACTTACGAGACGGAAAAGGATGGGAAGCTGCCTTTTCTAGATGTAACAGTCATGGAAAAGGGCGGAGGTTTCCACACTGCAGTCTACACAAAGGAAACAAACATAGGAATGTGCCTAAATGCCAACAGCGACTGCCCTGACAGGTACAAGAGGAGTGTTGTTAACGCATACGTCGACCGTGCTCTCAGCCACAGCTCAGAATGGAAGCAAGTCGACGAAGAACTCTGTAGGGTAAGGCAGGTTCTAGTCAATAACGGCTTCTCCAATGGTTTCATCGAAGACATCATAAGAAGGAAAGTGAAAAGCCATGCAACCTCCGTAGAGACAACTAACACAACACCTATACCCCCTATTAGACTATTTTACAGGAACTTCTTTTCCACAGCTCATAAAACAGAGGAAAGGGTCCTGAAAGATATTGTTAATAGAAACGTTATCCCTACAGACAAAAATCAGAGGATACAACTGACGATTTACTATAAAACCAGAAAAACGGCCAGCCTACTCATGAGAAACTCTCCAGACACGAAACAGAACGCTTTAAAAGAGACTAACGTCGTCTATGCCTTCAAATGCCCACTTGGGGACTGTAAGCTCCAAAAAACCCAGTATATAGGCAAGACAACAACATCTCTTTCTAGGCGTTTAACGATGCATAAACAACAGGGCTCCATTAAGGAACATATAATCTCTTCCCATAACCAAACCATCGCCAGAGAAATCCTAGTAAACAACACAGAAATCATCGATAGATACAGCGATAGCAGGCGGCTCGACGTTTGCGAGGCACTACACATCAAGAAGTCAACACCAGCAATCAACAGCCAATTATTGCACAACTATATTCTACCCACCTCAAGACTCCGCTCCAATATAGAAGCATCAAGAAATATGGACCAATAGGCTTTCTACAAACACTTCTATTCAATATCCATTGTTTCGTGTTCTGTCTTGTGTTGATACTTTTAATACCCTATTAATATCCTCTAATGCCACATCATCCTTCCCACCTTACTCAAATGTAATGCCACATCACCCTTCCCACCTCACTCAAATGTAGATATAAAATCAGGGAAACGCAAGTTCTAATCAGTTGTGTATTTGTGAAGTCTTTGAAAATGTAATAAGTTTTACGAAACGCGCCCGTGTCGCGTCAGACTAGAAATAAAAATGAATTTTGGAGAAGTGATTTTTGATTTACCTCCAACAGTGAAGCATAATGTACGAAAGATTGAGAAAATTCGTGTTAGAATTATTAATCTTACTTTTTCGGTCATATTTAATAAAATATATATATATATATATATATATATATATATATATATATATATATATATATATATATATATATATATATATATATATATACACACACAGGCTGCCTGTTCACAGACATAATGAATCATTCTTATTATTATCATTATCTGAATATAAATCTGTGGATACATGTGTATAAATCCGTGGATACAGGTGAATAAATTTATGTATTCATGTGTATACCTCGACACAATTACCTGAACTTACCTGACGGGCCTCTATCTCTAGTGTCCTCGACGAGGACAGGAAGCCAGCGGCTTGTCAAATGTTACCCCATTATTACTCAGCATTTATTTTTGTCTATATGGAGAGTTTTGAATACATATATGACTCTATTGAGGGATGAGAATATATAATCCACCGAATTGAACTGGTCGGTAGAGCGACAACCTGGCTCCTTGCAGGTTGGAGTTCAATCCCCCGATGTCCCCAAGTGCTATATAGTGGAACATGTGTAGCGTTTCCTCCTCATAATGACCTCATTTTATACAACCCGTACAGTGCCTCCGGGTTATTGATTTATAGTCAATATTAATGGCGGTAATTCCGTATAAATCTGCATTCATATTCCACTCGCTCTCTCTCTCACACACACACACTCCCTCTCTCTCACACACACTCTCTCTCTCACACTCTTACACTGGCGCCTGTGGGAATATTCTCAACCTTATTCAGACTTCGACAAGTTCGACTCCCAGACGACAGTGAAGTCAAAATCCAATCAGCTACACAGCTGTTTTTCCAACAGGTGAGTAGGAGGCCACGCCTGTTACAGGTGTATGTGGGGCCCCTGCCCACACCTGCGACAGGTGTAGGGTACGTGTCGGTATATTCCACCCTCGGGCGGGAATACGCAATGTTAGAAAACAATAGTTTTTTATGGTAAAGACTGAGGATAGATAACGTGATGGTTATGGAGCGGCGTGGATAAATTACTGCCGTAGACGGACTCGGGGCGACTGCCTTTTATATTCCGACTCCTTGTCTGTCTCCCTCTATAGTAAATATCCCTCCTTCCCTCCCCTCCCTCCCTGACAACACCCCCTTCCATGTAGAGGGGTTCTAGAGGAGTAGCCACCATTTAGGGCTCTCTACAGCCTGACCTGCCACCTTGGGCTAACTACCACTAGATCCAGCAACCTAACTACACAACGAGATCACTTGGTTCTAATGAGGTCTTTCGAGTCAGCCAGTCTTCCAGTCATCGTCTCACCTAGCCAGCCAACTAGCTAGCTAACCAGCCAGCTAGCTATCTTTCCAGTCAGCTATCTATCCAACCAACTATATATCCACTTAGCTATCTATCTAGCCAGCTATCTATCCACCTAGCGCTCTATCTAGCCAGCTTTATATCCACTTAGCTATCTATCCAGCTACCTAACTATCCACATAGCTATCTATCCACCCAGCTATCTATCCACCCAGCTATCCAACCAGCTATATATCCAACCAGCTATCTATCCACCTAGCTATCTATCTAGCCAGCTATCTATCCACCTAGCTATCTATCCAACCAGCTATTTATCCACCTAGCGTTCTATCCTGCCAGCTATCTATTCAGCGTTGCAGCCATCAAACAGGAAATGGTCCATCACACCATTAAGGAAGGCCATCGCCATATTAAATAATCGAAACATTAGACTCAGTCTTCCTAAATACGTTTTAACCCTGAGCAGAATCTCACCAATATTTTTAACATATTATTTATAGAGAGGAGTGTATATACCACCTGTGCAGACCCAAAGCCTCGGGGAAAAGAACAATGGGTATTCAGCAAGACTATTATTTTTTATGTATTTTGAGGGAATTTGAGTGTGGGGAGAGTGTGTCTGGGGAAGAGAGTGGGTGGGGAGAGAGAGTGTGTGGGAAAAACCTGCTGGGATTGACAAGAGAGGAGAATTACCAGGGACTTGTACTGAACTATATCAAAATTTACTGTCTGCAAATTAATTCAACTCAAATCTCTAGCTAGGGTGGTAAATCCTAGCTCCTCTTTTCCTAATGACAATTGTGGGCTGTAAGGGGCAGGTGGGTTAAATGAATTAGTTGATAGGTTGATTGAAGATCCACAGTCCACCTGCCAGCAGGTATCTCACATCAGCTTGTATTTTATACAAGGATAAGATTTAATAAATTCAGTTATATGACTGAACACTGGCTCTGTTTAAATCAAAGATTTAAAAATGTACATAGTCTAGCCCAGCACCATAACTATTAACAGCCAATATATTCTTTTACTATAAACAACAATTTAAATTGTAAATGTATAATAAATGACTTTAAATGTAGTCTAAGTACTGTTACTAAGTACAAGAAATTATATTAAATTAAATGAACTTATATGATAACCTAAAAAATAACAAAGCAAGCAACTGTTAACCTAATTTATATACTCAAGTATATATACACATATATTCTTATTCAATTTATATGAAGAGGTACAGTCAGCCTGACTAAATCTTTTCCCACACCATGGACACCTATGAGGTCTTGTTTATTTATTGCGACTGAATCTTTCCTGACACAATGGACACTCATGAGGTTTAGTGCTTAAAGATTCCACTGCTGCACTACAATATTAATAAAACTTACTGAGATATGAGGCGTTCCCTCGCTTTATAACCGACAGACAGACTTATAGGACATTAAAGTCATACAAGCATACAATTGGCCAATGAATACTCAATAACATCAATATACGGGTCCGTCTAATTACCACAAGCTAACACAAGCTACACAAGCTTCCTGGCAATACGTTAGTAATGAATAAATATGATATATTTACTCATTATAATGTTGGTGCTGAACGTACAACACGAAAAAACATAATTTTAATCTGAAAAAGTATCTTTTTATAAAGAAATTAGACGAAAATAAAGAGCTGGTGACACCAAATCAAGTCAACGATCCAAGCATCAACGTTGTGGAGCGACTTATCCAAAACAGATTGTTGCCTCTAGAGTGTTTGCTGGCATATCAGCCTCTTGTACACACGTCGCACTTCTCTGCTCAAATTGTCACAAATTGAAAAAATGGTATAAACTACAATAATGCATAGTTACAATAATATTTAGCATAAATAACCAGAAAATATTGAAATTGTATTTTAAAAATAGGTATCTGGAAGTGAAATTAACTCCATGGGACAATAGTCTTGTTATATAGATGCTGATGATTATTCGCTGGTATGCGTTCGCTACTTGAACTACTATGCACTTACGTATCCAGAGATTAGTTCAGAGTAAAACAATGTTCTTCCAAATTCTACATTACATACCATCATTATAATAGATAAATATGACGTATTTCTTCATTACTTATATAATGCAAGGAAATTTTGTGGTATGATTAGGTAGCTAGGGGTGGCTTTTGGGTAAATACATGGACTCGCTCTGGGTGTGTGTGTAGAACCGTACACATTAGCCAATCAATTGTGTAATTAACATGCATTCATATTAATAATACATTCAATAACATCATTATAGAGGGTAAATATGTCATATATCTTCATTACTTGTGTAATGCTAGAAGGCCGGAGTTGCACTAGGTAACTATGGATGTAGCTTTGGGAAAATACATTGACCCGCTCTGGGTGTGTGGAGAGCTACACACCAGCAAATCAATTGTCTAATTAACATGCATATATATACTAATTAACCTTCAAGATTTATATGTCAGAAGAAAGGCAGAGATGTAGACATTACTGTAGCTACATTTCAAGTAATATATATAATTTATGTGAAAGACATTATATTTTTAAATAAATAATACTACATAATCGCCAGTATCCGGACACATGAACACTACATTCAATGCCATCATTATAGTCGGTAAATATGTCATATATCATCTATACTTGTGTAATGCAAGGAGGTTTTATCTTTTTTAAAGATAAATGTTCAACTTTAAATATCTTTTCAAATATTTCTCATTAAAGTATATATTCTGAAAATAATCATGTATTTTATTTACCCCAAAGTAGAGCACGAATATCATAGTGTCATATCCTGTGATTAGTAATTTATTTTGCACCCCATTCGCATTCCTTGAAGATTATTTACATTCACTCCTCGCTTGATAAATTCAAGATCTTTTGAGTGCATGAATTCATGAATGAATATGTTTTAGAATTATAGTATTCAAATGGAATTAGTAGCGTATAGCTAGCTCTAAGCAGAACTACTACTGTACCAGTAACCAGTAAAACATATTAATTAACATTTCAGATCAGGTAAGAATTGAGACCACAAAAATCCAGTAGCATTTCTATCACATTCGTCTATAGTTGAATCATTAAGAATGTCTCGTAAATGTTACCCAAGCACACATGTTTGTGGAGACTAAAGTTATTATCAATAGAAAGCAACAAGGCCAGATGGGTTTATTGCACTATATATGACAGAGGACTTTCTAAGTGAGCAGAAAGACATCAGATTAGTGATGTGAAAGGAATCAGATTCTCTGAATCTTTATCCTGGGAATGTGTGTGTGTAATACTAGATAAGAGAAAAAATTAGGTTGGGAGTCAGTACATTAGACAGCAGATGGTTAGAAAGGCGGAATCCAAGAGCTAACAGCTTTAGCCTATGGGTACAAATAGCAAATACACAAACAATTCATTTCATGAGGATCCCGGGGATCCTGTAAATTACTATCCTCCCTTCTCATCCAATATTGTTCTTCCAAAGAAATTACTATCTATCCCTTCTCATCCAAAGTTCATTAAATTTATCAGCTCAATATTTATTTATTTACATATTTGTTTGTGTTATATACTAGAAGGTACATTGGATTTGTCAGAGTACATAACAGTGGTGTTCTTACAATTATAGCAAAACCACATACTTTTGGGCAAGTGATTAATCTAACAGATGTGGGGGGGGGGGGGCCGTCTGGCGCCACCCCTTCCCGGCAATTAAATGTTAACCGCATAGAATGTTACAGTATTACATTGTCATTTTACCCAAGGTAGCACTTTTATTAATGTAAAATGTAATAGCCCCATTGTTAGACTTATTCTCTAGAAATTACACATTATTACATTTACCCTTGTTACACTTACTAAGTTTAATATACAAGGTTATTCTCAGGATGTTAACCTTCAAGCCAGTTTAATCAAATAAGTACAGTGCATTGTTAACTTACAGCGTTAATGTAAATAAGTTATTTTACCCAGGATAAAAGTTTTACCAATGGTTATTACCTTATAGGGATGTATGTACTTAATATGGGAAAGTGATCACTAATTAGCCATTGTAATACCAATCTTTGGACAGCGTTGATTAGCTGGCCTTCATTTATTACAGCCAAATCTTCCATCCATAAGACGGATGGTGTTAGATGGGTTAATATAAAATAGTCATAACTTGTAATTACAGTTCTATAGTTAATGTTGCAGATGTCATAAGATAAACAAGCAAGAAACTTTCATGCAGTGAGAACTTACATACAATATGTAAACTTTCTATATTTAAATTTTGATTTATAATGAAGAAAATGGAGTTAAATATAATGAAATAATTAAACAGAGTACGACAATGTTATTTATTAACAAAAAATTAAGGAAAATGAAATAAACTTGTGCTCTAAATATATAATTTCAAACAAATCAAATAAATTGAATATGCAATCTCTGTACCTACTAATTAATATGTATGTCAGCGACCACAGACCTTTCGCATATAAACTGTATGGCTGTGACATGAACCCTCACATTTATCTCTCGAGTGTATAGATGTTACCAGTTTCATTTAACATCTAAGTGAACAAAAGGTAAAAAATAGATAATAATCGACAGTTTTAAAAATCCGAAAATATGGTGTTGGATACAATGAGGAACTTAAAAAAATATTTAACTAATAATAGTAACATTGAAAGAACTAGAACAAATAGAAGAACAAACAACTGTTAGTTAATATTATTGAGCAGATATATAAATATACAAAGTGACCACATATTAGAAGTTACACTTACTAACCAACGCACACACTTTCGCTTTTAATTAGAGGGATGGTGAAATAGCGCATGTATGCATATATGTATGTCTAGCTTCGGCAAAGCTACATCACCCGGGGAGGATAGAGTTTCTTACGGCATAATGCGTATGCCCTCTGCTAGTTCCAGGGAATCCCATGCTTGAATTGTATAATATGAGCTATGTAACTGGGGAGCTTCCAAAGTCATGGACCAACAGTCTTATTATTCCCATTCCTAAGACAAACCAGCAGAGTGCTTTTCGCCCAATCTCCCTCACTAGTTGTCTCTGTAAGTGTCTTGAGGCATAACTGTGACGTGCTTATCTCTGAAGCTAGACACAAATATAGTGAAATAATCAATGATGGAGTCCGAGTTTGTCTCCTGTGGATTCCTTCCCATATTGATCTCCTAATGCATGATAGAACTGATGAGTTAGCCAAGACTTTTGCTCGTAAAGAGGGAATTGATTACCAACTTGGACTGCCTTTGAGCAGCCTGAGGGCAGCAATATTCCAGGAGTATCAACTAAATTTCGGAGACTTGAGGCAAAGTGAAATTCACATCAGTTACTCCATCTATCATCATTCTATTATGCATGAAGAGCCGCACGTCTATGGGTCATCCAATAATGTTAGCAGACTTCTAGATGTTACCACTGCTAGGCTTAGGCTCGGCTACAAGTACCTCTGGGAGTTTGTAACATCTGCTGATGTAGATTTGACTAAATGTAAACTCTGTCAACAGAACTATTCGCATACTTTAAGTCCTTATATGATGAAATGTGAAAAAATTGGGGAATTTAGAGATAACACCATCAATAGTGTCCAAGAAATGTGTAAGTACTTCAATCATAATGATGTGCTGCCCGAAATCTTAGCGAAGTAAATCTTAGAGAATTTGCTTACTGTAGGTAATGCATGCACATGACTGTAAAGCTGCCGCCCAGTTGGGTGGGTGTGCAGCAAGACTAGTAACTGTGTGACTCACTATAGATGTAAAGTGCCTTATATAGTGACTGTTGTGAGCCTCTTGTAATGTCACTTGTGACACCTCTTTGTGTCACTTGTGACACAAAGTATAGCTTTGTGTCACTTGTGACACAAAGATTATTGATGTGTGTATTTGTGTGGATGATTAGATATGTATGTGTATGTATATATGTATACGTATATATATATATGTACATGTATGTATGAGACTGTGTACATGTGTATTCAACATTAATAATTTTGTAATTAGCGTCAAACATTGTTATTTGCTTAGCTAAACGAACTAGAGGGTTCAGTTCCTGAACCGATTATGTGCTTCTGTAATCCTTTACACCACCGCCCACGGGATGGGTATGAGGTGCATAATAAAGAAAGAAATGCTTCGGAGACAAGTACGTCATTATTTGTTTGTAAACTATTTAATGCTAGTAGTGAAGAAATGGAGTCTGAAAAAATATAGCTGTCTACTACAGTGTTTTCAATCATTTTAGGGGCCACCAACATTGCTATCAGTTCAACTTGAAAGGTGGATGCAACAATTACACCACATCCCTTGACCAGTGTAGTGTAATCCACACTACACTTACATATATATACAACCCCTCCCAGGAAATCCTCATTTGCAAGATCACAGCTTGCATACAAACAGCGGCACTCTATGCAGACTAAAATAATTAAAAAATCCATATTGTACATATGAAAGAATATATTGGTACTTTCCACCAAATAGTAAGTACCATCATAAATCATGAGAGGCAGTATGCCAGTGTCGTAGAAGGTTGCTAGTATTATTCCAATTTTCAAGAAAGGAGATAAATCACTTGCGTCAAACTATCAGCCAATTAGCTTAACGTATAATGCGTGAAAGTTGGTTGAATCGATAATTGCAAATACTGCATCCTGGGTGGGGTCAGTAATTCCTCCCTGGGGACGTGGGGGTGGCCTTGATAAAAGCCCAACGTGTACTCACCTAGTTGTGCTTGAGGGGGTTGGGCTCTGGCTCTTTTGTCCTGCCTCTCAACTGTCAATCAACTGGTGTACAGATCCCTGAGCCTACTGGGCTCTGTCATATCTACATTTGAAACTGTGTATGGAGTCAGCCTCCACTACATCACTGCCTAATGCATTCCATCTGTTAACTACTCTGACACTGAAAAAGTTCTTTCTAACGTCCCTGTGGCTCATCTGGGTACTTAGTTTCCACCTGTGTCCCCTTGTTCGCGTACCACCCATGTTAAACAGTTTATCTTTATCTACTCTGTCAATTCCTCAGACAATTTTGTAGGTAGTAATCATGTCTCCCCTAACTCTTCTCTCTTCTAATGTCGTGAGATGCATTTCCCGCAGTCATTCCTCGTAACTCATGCCTCTTAGTTCTGGGATTAGCCTAGTGGCATATCTCTGAACTTTTTCAAGCTTCGCCTTGTGCTTGACAAGGTACGGGCTCCATGATGGGGCCGCATACTCCAGGATTGGTTTTACATATGTGTTATACAAAGTTCTGAATGATTCTTTACACAGGTTCCTGAAGGCAGTTCTCATGTTAGCCAGACTCGCATACACCGCAGATGTTATTCTTTTGATGTGGGCTTCATGAGACAGGTTTGGTTATAGCTCTATCTGATTAGCGCTGATTACCCTTATCTCTATTACCCTTAGCTCTGATTCCCATGTTACATCCGTTAGGAATTTTCTTATCTCCTCATAATTTCCCTTACGGAATGCTAGCCTTTTGCTTTCAGTTCCCTTTCTCGAGTACTTTAACCCTTCTTCGACCAGATACTCAAACGTCAGTACACTGTGATCGCTCATTCCTACTGGGGCCTCGAAGTCAATTTTCCTTATGTCGGAGTCATTCAGAGTGAAGATTAGGGTCGAGTCTCGCTGGTTCATCGTTTCCCTCATCCTAGTGGGTTCCCTGACATGTTGGCTTAAAAAGTTTCTTGTCGCCACCTCCACTAGTTTGGCTCTCCATGTATCCTCTGTATGTATATATAACTACACTCCGGCATCCTGTCCCCCCGATACAATGAATTTCAAACTAAATTAAATTTCAGGAGAATGGGTTCCTTGCAAAGACATTACCCGGGATGAAGTATTAATGACATAAAAACATAAGAATATTATGGACATAAGAATGAAAGTAACTGAAGAAGGCCTATTGGCCCTTACGAGGCAGCTCCAATGTACATCCACCCAATCTCATTCATATATATGTCAATTCTATGCTTGAAACTATAAAGAGATCCCACTTCTATTATGTGACGCGGTAATTGGTTCCACAAATCAACAACCCTGTTACCAAACCAATATTCACCCAGGTCTTTCCTAATTTTAAACATATACAATTTGCACTTATTGTAAATTTGACAAAGATAAGTAGGTACATTAAAGCATATTGAAAGCTTTGATTAATAGCATTGATAGCTTGATTGATAATATGACAAAGATTATTAGGCATATTAAATTAGAAAAATTTAGTTAGTTTAGTTTAATTTAGAGATTTAGTAAGAGAAATTGCAAAGTCGTTCCAACATATGAATAGAGTGAATGACCAGTGATGTGGGTCAGCTGTCTGTGGAGACAAGGGAGTTGATCAAGGGATTTACAGAGGTCATAATCCTAGAGGTATGATAAAACTCCAGGCAGGCAGTTGATCGCTGACAGGTTGACCGCGTCAGGTCAAGATCTTGGTCAGGGCAAGCTGTAAGTCATGCAGTGTACACATGTATATTGTGTATGATATATAATCCCCTTTTACATCACCTATCGCTGGGTTCATGTCTCGCTCCAAGACCGGCCCACACCCCATACCCAAGACTTTCCAATCTATTTGACCCAAAAAATTTCTTAGGCTATTAAAATCAGCTTTTCGAAAATCTGGCACTTTAACAGAATTTTCTCCTACAGGTCTATTCCATTCTATGCTAAATCTGATTTCTTTGTGATCACTGTTCCCTAGCTCACTCCCTATTTCGATATCATTAATTTGTGTTACCCTGTTAGTTAACACTAAATCTAAAATATTATTTTCCCGTGTTGGTTCCTTAATGTGTTGCGTAAGAAAGCAATCGTCAATTAATTCTAGAAAATCTTCTGCTTCACTATTCCCTGTTTTGTTCAACCAGTTTGTTCCACTAAAATTAAAGTCACCCATGACGGAAATACTGTTAGATCTAGAGGCCCTAGATATTTCATCCCCAAGATGCTTTGCTTCCATTCTGTCTAAATTTGGTGGCCTATATATAACTATTATAATATTATTTGCTTTTTCGTATAATTCTATCCAAATATTTTCTGTTTGTGGCTCAGTTTTGATTCCCTCTTTGAGACTACATTTCAAATTGTCCCTAACATATATGGCTACACCCCCTCCTCGTCTAATATATCTATCTGTGTGAAATAGTTTAAATCCATTTATTTGATATTCAGCTAATAGTTCTTTATTTTCTACATTCATCCACGTTTCGGTAAGTGTAATAATATCTATTTTTTCTGTGCAGACAAGAGCATTTAATTCGTTAATTTTATTTCTTAGACTTCTGTTAGTGTAATATATCCTAAGTGAATTGTTATTTTGAGTCCCTTCTAAGAACATAAGAACATAAGAACAAAGGCAACTGCAGAAGGCCTGTTGGCCCATACGAGGCAGCTCCTATTTATAACTTCCCAATCCCACTCATATACATGTCCAACCCATGCTCGAAACAATCGAGGGACCCCACCTCCACAATGTTACGCGGCAATTGGTTCCACAAATCAACAACCCTGTTACTGAACCAGTATTTACCCAAGTCTTTCCTAAATCTAAACTTATCCAATTTATACCCATTGTTTCGTGTTCTGTCTTGTGTTGATACCTTTAATACCCTATTAATATCCCCTTTGTTATGTCCATTCACCCACTTGTAAACCTCTATCATGCCACCCCTAACTCTTCGCCTTTCCAGCGAATGCAACTTAAGCTTTGTTAATCTTTCTTCATATGAAAGATTTCTAATTTGGGGAATTAACTTAGTCATCCTACGCTGGACACGTTCAAGTGAATTTATATCCATTCTATAATATGGCGACCAAAACTGAACTGCATAATCTAAATGGGGCCTAACTAGAGCAAGATATAGCTTGAGAACCACACCAGGTGTCTTGTTACTAACGCTGCGATTAATAAATCCAAGTGTCTGGTTTGCCTTATTACGAACATTTATGCATTGATCCTTTTGTTTTAAATTCTTACTAATCATAACTCCCAGATCCCTTTCGCAATTCGACTTCGCAATCTCAACACCATCTAGCTCGTATCTTGTAACCCTATCATCATTACCTAACCTCAGAACTTTACATTTATCAGCATTAAACTGCATCTGCCAATCCTTCGACCATTTCAAAACCCTATCTAGATCAACTTGAAGTGATAGTGAGTCCTCCTCCGAATTAATTTCCCTACCGATTTTCGTATCATCGGCAAATTTGCAAATGTTGCTACTCAAACCTGAATCTAAATCATTTATATATATTATAAACAACAGAGGTCCCAGGACAGAGCCCTGAGGCACCCCACTTACAACATTTTCCCACTCTGACTTGACTCCATTTATACTAACACTCTGTTTCCTTTGGTATAGCCATGCCCTAATCCAGCTTAATATAGCACCCCCAATACCATGAGACTATCTTTTTAATCAGTCTTTCATGTGGCACTGTATCAAAAGCTTTGCTAAAGTCAAGGTACACAACATCGCAATCCTTACCACTATCAACTGCCTGAGTCTGGCCCTAGCTTCGGTGCGGGGCAGACGTGTTGAATCAGCGCTCCAGCAGTTGGTGTTGTTTGCCCATTTCGGCTGGTTGGGGGCGGGTGTGTGTCTGCTCGCCTGTGCTGACGTGGCGTTACGATGGGGGTCCCTCTACCCCCTGTCGTCCGGGCTCAGTCTGTGGGACTAGAGTTCTCTGTGCGGGCTGGTTACCCGGAGATTGCCCTGGCTTGTGAAATGCTCTCTGTCCCTGTGTTTGCGATTTATGGGGTCGAGTTGGTAACGGCCCGTAGGGCAATTGTGAAGTTTGCAGAGGAGGCGGCGTATCGCGATTTTCTCCGGCGATACGAGGGGCGGACACTGCCCCTGCCGGATGGTGCGGGCACTGTCACCCTCTCGGATAGAAGTGGTGCACTTACTTACATCAGTGTGCATGGGGCTCCCTTGGAGTTTCCAGAGGCTCTGCTACGGCGGTATTTCGGGCGGTTTGGCGCAGTTGTTAGTGTGAGAGTGAACGTGGTGTCTTCTAGTCCTCTTAAGGGTGTGAGGTCTAACATTCGCACCCTGGGCATGAGACTCCGGGCGGATATTCCGTCCTCTGTGCGCCTTATGGGGTACAACGTTCGGGTGTTTTACGCCCGTCAGCCGCGGACGTGTTATCGTTGTGGTCTTTTGGGCCATCAGGCTGCTGACTGTTCTGCGCCTCCTGTTGCACCAGTGAATCTCTTCAGTGAGGAGGATTTTCCGCCCCTTCCTGTGGGGGATGATTCGGTGGGTATGGACGTCTCTTCGGCCGAGGAGGTGCCCTCTGTAGCAGCTGTTGCTCCGCCTGTTGCGCCCCCCTGTTGTTGCCGCATCTCTTCTGGAGGTTGGGTCCTCGCCTAGTGCTCCGGCTGGTGTCCCTGCGCCTCTTCCGCCTGCCGTTTGCTCGGACCCCTCGTCTTCCAGTTCTTCCTCTGCTGTGTCTGTCCCGGTCCCTGCACCCTCGCCGTCTGTTCCGGCTGTGCTGGGAGCTGAGGTGGATCCGGAATTCCCTCCTGTGCCTGGCCTGGTGCCCCGTGTGGTTGAGGAGGCTGCCGTGCTGCGGCGTGCGTCGGTTCGCTCGGTTGGTGCTGCGCGGGTCACTGAGTCTGCCTCCGGGTCTGATGATGTGCGGCCCGAGCCTAAGCGTTCCCGGCGTTCTTCTGTGTGGGCTGAAGTTGGCGAATTCGACGAGTGTCGTCCTTCCGTTGACGGTGGGGTGGCTCCAGAAGTGGTGCACACTACGGTGGTGGCGGACGTACACTTGCCTGAGGATGCCGGTGCCGGCGTCTCGGCCTCAACTTCTGGTCCGGTGTCCGAGGATCCTGCTTCAGGTGCGTTGCCTGCGTCGGATGGCTCCGGTTCTTCGTGGGCGGTGGTTCCCCCTGCTGTCGTTGGTGGTGAGTGGGGTGGCCTGGTGGTGATGTTGAGAAAGGATGCTCGCTCTGGATGTTCTGTGGCCCCTTCCTCGTTACCCGTTTCCTCGGCAGCGGTCTTGCCGCCTCTTCCGTTTCCTGCAGTCCCTTCCGTGTCTCCTGCGGTATCCGTGGAGGTGCTATCGTCTCAGCGTCCGACACCTGCTCCGATGGCGAAGGCGTGGCAGGCTCGGCGTCCCTCGTCCGCTTCTCCGGTGTCGTCTGCTTCCTCGAAGGGCGTGGTTGGCGCTCCCCAGCCTCGTTATGCGACTTGCGTCAGTGACCTTAGGCATTGGCCGATGCCGCCAGATATAGATGTTCCCGATTTTATGATACCCGCTCGAGCGCGCGGGATCAAAAACCCTACCGACCTTGAAGATCTCATCTGGGAAGCTTACAAGACGAAATATCCTCGTGAGCTGTTCCCGGAGAAGTACATTTCTCACGATGTTCCTCGCAAGTGATTTCTGTATTTTGTGTTGCCTGGTTGTGGGGTGTGTATGTGAGTGGGTGGGGTGGGTATTGTTTCCCGGTTCCTGCGTGCTCCGGTTTGTTTTGTGGGTTTTTTGGTATGGCTCGTGGGTGGGTGTGCGGTTGTGGATGTCGTGTGCACTTGTTTGTCATATTGTGAACCCTTCAGGCTGTTGGCGTGTGCTCTTTGTTATGTTTTGCCTTCCGTTTGTTATGGCGGATCTGTTTTCTTTATTGTTATTGTCCTTATTCTTGTATGTTTCTCGCCTCTCTGTATGTGTTTGAGGTGTTAGCAGGCTTGTTTTGTGTGCATTTTGTCCTGCGGTTTTCCCTTATGTTTGTCTTACACTGTGTTTATATTTGTGTTATGTTTGTATATGCATTTTTGTTTTGTGGTCAGTCCTTCTGACTGGTCTTCTATTGATTTGTTCCTTTGTCCTTGTACATATGTGTGCTTTGTACTTTTGTTCTATGTTATATTTGTTCTGTTTTTCTTGTACTTTATACGCATGCTTGCATGTAAAAATAAAAAAAATAAAAAAAATAAAACTATCAACTGCCTCAACAATGCTAGAATAAAAAGATAATAAATTTGTTAAACCTGAATGGCCATTTATAAAACCATGTTGCGACTCAATTATTAATTTATGTTTTTCAAGATGAAGACGAATTTTATTTGCTATTATAGATTCGAGTAACTTTCCCACAATAGACGTTAGGCTAATTGGTCGATAGTTAGACGCAAGTGATCTATCTCCTTTCTTAAAAACTGGTATCACATTAGCAACTTTCCAAAACTCTGGCAATCTGCCTGACTCTATTGATTTATTAAATATGGTTGACAGTGGGTCACAAAGCTCCTCTTTGCATTCTTTAAGCACCCTGGCAAACACTTCATCCGGCCCTGGGAATTTGTTTGGTTTGAGTTTTACTATTTGTTTAAGAACATCCTCCCTGGTAACTGCTAAACTCGTCAACCTGTCCTCGTCCCCACCCACATAGACTTGTTCGGCTGAAGGCATATTGTTAAGTTCCTCTTTAGTAAATACAGATACAATATATTTATTAAAAATACTACTCATCTCTTCATCACTATCTGTTATTTGACCTGTCTCAGTTTTTAATGGACCTATCCTTTCCCTAGTCTTAATACGATATAACTGAAAAAAACCTTTAGGATTTGTTTTTGCTTAACCTGCTATGCGAACTTCATAGTTTCTTTTTGCTTTCCTTATCTCTTTTTTAACATTTCTAACCAGTTGTACGAATTCCTGTTCTAAAGTGACCTCCCCATTTTTAATCCTTTTGTACCAAGTAAGTAAGTAATTATCAAAAGAAGGCACCAAACCGGGAAGGCTATGTAGCACCATCAAATACGCAAAATAATCAGAGGGCGCTAAATATCACCAAGGATGCCAATACGAGAACAAAAACGCATAAGGCGAATGATATCAAAAGTATCCGAGTCACCAAGAATTCTATCGAGGGACAGGTGACCGCGAGGGGCGGTCGGAAAGCAAGACACACGCTCGTCCTGGAAGTCAGGACATTCAAGAAGGACATGCACGACCGTAAGAGGGACAATGCAACTAGGACAATAAGGAGCAGGGCGGCGCTCCATCAAGTGACCATGGGTTAAGCGAGTATGGCCAATACGCAACCTCGCCAGAGCTGTTTCCCACTGCCGGTTACGGTGGAAGGAGGACTGCCACGAGGAAACACAACATTTAAGAGTACGTAGCTTGTTACCAGTAACAGACAACCAAGAAGCCTGCCAACGGGTAAGGACTGAGGAATGGATAACCGGGTAAAAGTCGGAATACGGAATGCCTTTACGAGAGATGGGACAAGAGCGGACAGCTTCCTTGGCGGCAGCATCCGCACGTTCATTTAAAGACACACCAATATGGCTGGGAACCCAACAAAACCTAACCGAATTAAATTTACTGTGAACGAGAAACAGCCAATGCTGGATCTCGACAACTACTGGATGAACCGGATTAAAGGACCCGAGAGCCATGAGGGCACTACGAGAGTCAACAACAACTACAAAGGAAGACTGACAACGAGAAAGCAGGAGACGAAGAGCATAGAGAATAGCATAAAGTTCCGCTATAAAGATGCTAGTCTCCGGAGTCAAGCGACACATATAAGTGCGATCAGGAAAAAGAACAGAGTAGCCAACACCGTCTGCTGACTTAGACCCATCGTTGAAGACAGCAACGGAGCGGGAGTGAGAAGAAAATTGCTCGAGAAAAAGGCGTTTTAGAACCGTAGGAGGGGTAAAAGCTTTAGTGATACGGGTCAAGGATGTACAAAACCGCGGAAGAGGGACCCTCCACGGGGGCAAAGAAGGAACAACACAAGGAGAAACATCAGAAAGACGAATGGAAAGAGAATCCTGCAGGCGAGATAACCGGACAGAAAGAGGGAGGTGGTGAAGAGGAACAGGAACCGCAGGAGGGGTAAAAGTTAAAGCACGACAGAGGCGAGAGGAAGGATGTTGTAAGGACCGCGCAAGATAGCGAAGACAATAGCGATCACTGCGGTCCTGGAGAGACAGGAAGCCCGTGTCAACATACAAGCTAAGGATGGGAGTCGAACGAAAGGCACCAGAACTGAGGCGCAACCCAGTATGGTGCAAAGCATCAAGACGGCGAAGAGTAGAAGGAGAAGCAGACGAGTAAGCAGGGCAACCATAATCGAGCTTAGACAGAACGAGAGAGGAATGTAAAGCAAGGAGAGTCCGCCTATCTGCCCCCCAAGAAGTATGGGACAAGACCCGAAGGAGGGTAAGGGCCTTAGAGCACTCAACACGGAGGTAAGAGATATGGGGAGACGAAGACAAACGAGTGTCAAGGAATAACCCCAAAAGCTTCGCGGAATCTTTGTATTCAAGGGGATGACCATAAAGTGACAAAGAGGGACGAAGAACAACCCGTTTCCGCGTAAAAGTCATGGCACAAGTCTTAGAAGTAGAGAACTTGAAGCTATGATCTGTGGCCCAAGACGACTCGGCATCAATTGCAAGTTGAAGCCGGCGTTGAAGGAGAGGCGAATCATCACCCTGACAACAAAAGGTAAGATCATCGACATAGAGAGCGGAGAAGACACCAGAAGGAAGAGAGGAAAGAAGACCATTGAGGGCAACCAGAAAAAGAGTAGTGCTCAAAACACTACCCTGGGGCACACCTTCGAATTGCTGAAAAGAGGGAGAGAGAGTGGTACCAAGGCTCACCCGAAAGGAACGACGAGAGAGGAAGCTGCGGAGAAAGAGAGGGAGATGACCACGAAGGCCAAAAGAATGAAGTTGAGATAGGATATGATAACGCCAAGTGGTGTCGTAAGCCTTTTCCAGGTCAAAAAGGACGGCAACAACGGAGGTCTTCGCAGCAAAAGCAGTACGAATATAGACCTCCAAGTTCACCAGGACATCTGTCGTGCTGCGGCACTTGCGGAAACCAAATTGAGAAGGGGAGAGGAGGTGATGGTGTTCCAGGAACCACATCAGACGAACGTTAACCATACGTTCAAAGAGTTTTCAGACACAACTTGTGAGAGCAATAGGGCGAAAGTCCTTAGGGGAAGCACCCAGAGACCCCGGTTTGCGAAAAGGGAGGACAACGGCATCGAACCAGTCCTCAGGGACTGACGACGACTTCCAGATCCGATTATACAGACTCAGTAAATACCGAGACGTGCTCGGAGGGAGATGGCGAAGCATCTCATAATGAATACCATCGGAGCCCGCCGCCGTAGAACCGCAGAGGGCCAGGGCAGAACGAAGTTCAGAGAGAGAGAAGGGATCATTATAGGGAAGCTGAAGATGAGTGCAGAAATCTAAAGGACGAGACTCAAGGACAGGTTTACGAAGAAGGAAAGATTGGGGAAGATGAAGACCAGAGCTAACAGAAGAAAAGTGGGAACCCAGTTCGGAAGCGACATGCAACGGGTCTGCCACACGAGTATCATGGAGGTGAAGAACCGGTGAAACATCGGGAACGAACTTACCCGCTATCTTGCGGATACGCTTCCAGATCTGGGCCAGAGGGGTTTCGGACGTAATTGTTGAGACATAAGATGCCCAACATTCACGTTTAGCCGTACGGATGGCCCTACGGGCCACCACACTTGCTTTCCGAAAGAAAAGAAAAGAATCGGTCGTCTGCCTACGGCGGTGCCTCTTCCAGGCTGCACGCTTACAGCGGACAGCCCGAGCACAGTCCGCATTCCACCAGGGAACGCACTTCCGTGGACCCCGAGAGGAAGAGCGAGGAATAGAGTGGAGGGCAGCGTTGAAGACAGTGTCATGAAAAAGGAGGAGAGCGCGAGAGAGAGGCAGAAGGGAGAGGTCAGAGAGAGCAGCACCGAGGGTAAATAGGGTCCAGTCTGCCTTAGCAAACTGCCACCTAGGGAAAGAGAGGAAAGGGCGAAAAGAGAAAAAGGAAACAAGGATGGGGAAATGATCACTTCCATGGAGGTCATCAAGAACCTGCCACGTGAAATCTAAGTAAAGAGAAGAAGAGCATAGAGAAAGATCAAGACAAGAAAGGGTGCGAGTCCGAGAGTCCAAATGAGTGGGCTCATCAGAATTCAGAAGAGACAGGGAAGAAGAGAGGAGAAACGGCTCAAGGAGGCGACCCCGGGTATTCGTCAGAACGTCACCCCAAAGAGAATGACGACAAATGAAGTCACCCAGCAGGAGCACAGGCTCCGGCAAGGAGTCTAGGAGGTGTTTCAAATCAGGAAGAGAGAGCGGGACAATCGGGGGGAGATAAATGGAACAAACTGTGCACCATTTCCCCACAAAGATACGAGCAGCAGAACAATGGAGAGGCGAAGGAAAAAGCAAAGGAACAAAGGGAACGTCAGCACGAATCAAGAGAGCAGAAGAATTAGAAGCCCCAGCAATGGCTGGTGGGAGGGAGAGAAAGGAATAGCTACGAAAACGACCAGGACGAGCACCAAGCATTGGCTCCTGGAGACAGACACAAAGGGGCGAAAACAGCGAAATCAGAAGTTGGAGTTCGAGGAAATTGGCGTAATAACCTCGAACGTTCCATTGAAGAATGGACAACGACGAGAAGAGAAAGGACAAAAACAGAGAACAAGGAAGAAACAAAGGCGAAAGAGCAACAGAGCACGTTAAAGAAAATCAGGGTCGGGATCAGGGTCAGCAAAGTCAGGGTTAGGGGGCATGGGTAAACTGAGCAAAGACGGAGGGAAGGAAACGGGAGAACAGATCAGAGGTGGGCGGGCGGGGTCCGGAGGAGGAGCAAGCGGAGGACACAACGGAGAGGAGCAGTCAAGGACAGCAGCAGGAAGAGGGGGAGTAGAAAGAGGGGAGCGCACTCCAGCAAGAGCAGCAACCGAAAGGGAAGCAGGGGCCAAAGAAACCTCCATAGCAGGAACAGAGGGCGCAATCACTGAAACGGGAGGGGAAGGAGCAACAGAGCCAGAAGTAGGAGCTGAGGAAGAAAGCGAAGCCTTCTTACCCGCCGGGGAAGAGGAAGGAGAGGAGCCAGGCTTACGCATCTGACTTAAAGAGACCGGTGTCCCAGCAACTACGTACCGGGCAACGGATTCCAGTGTCTCAACAGAAGCCGAACGAGAGCACACACGACGGCCGTTAGGAGAGCGATGGACATCCGCCCGCACCGACAGGCGGTGGGGAGAGCCGATAGATGGAGGAAGAGGATGGGAAGGAGGATCGATCGGAGGGGGACGAGGAAGAAGACACAGGAGACACGACAGACCGGGTAGAAGGAAGGGGAACCCCAGACAGAGGACCAGGAGGAGGATCCTTCGGGAGAGAACCCAAAGGAACAAAGGAGGGGGCAGTGGGCGCATCAGGGTCCAAGGCCCGGAAACGGTTGTGAGTCTGAGGAAGGGGGGAAGGACGAGGAGAGGAAGAGCGCAACACGCGAGCATAAGAGATATTAGCATAAGGCGGGAGCCGGCGAAGGTGGCATCTCGCCTCAGGAAAAGATAAACGCTCCTGGTGCTTCAAGTTGAGGACGGCTGCCTCAAGCTTGTAATGGACACACGCACGGGAGAAGGTAGGATGGGCCTCAAGCAGTTGTGGCAACGAGCCTGGGGAGAAGTGCACTCCGACTTAGAGTGACCTTCGCCACCACACAAAGGACAGAGAGAGACAGTCCCGGAGCAGTGGAGGGCACCATGCCCAAACCTCCAGCACTTGTTGCAGAGCCGAGGAGAAGGAATGTACTCCTGGACAGAGCACCTGGCACCAGCAAGAATGACAGAGGGTGGAAGGGTCCTACCATCAAAGGTAATCTTCACAACCCGGAGGGGTTGACGACGACTACCACGAGGGGGACGAGTAAACGTGTCCACCTGGAGAATAGAATGGCCCTGGGCAGCAAGGATATGTCGAATATCGTCGTGGCAGTCGCGCAGGTCCCGAACACCGGTCGCAACATGGGGCGGGAGCAAAATAGTGCCAACACTGGCATTCAACTGAGCGTTCTTTGAGACCCGAACAGGGGTCTCGCCAAGGCAGGATAAGGCAGCCAAGCGGAAAGCAGCATCCTGAGAAGGAGCAGCAACGACATGTGTACCGAGACGAGTGGGGTTGAAAGTAATGGAGGCATCCACGGAATCAACGAGATGTCGATGGAGGGAGAAATCGTCAGGAGGCGCAGAATCAAGAGGGAGGAGATCAAAATATTTGGCCCACGAACCGGGACCAAACAAGGCTTGATAGGTAGCAGAACTGGAAGGAATCGAGCGAGGGCGGCCGTGACGAGGACGGCGGTGAGAACCCTTAGAGAGAGAGGGGTTAAAAGGCGCAGTAGTTACAACTAGAGAAGGAGCCGCGCCAGGGGACGAGGTAGTCACCACTGGGGGCTTGGGGCTCGACCCAACCACAGAGGAGGGAGGGGAGCCAGGGGAAGGAGTCAGAGAGGCCAAAGGAGGAGCAAGGTCGGGGCCCAATGCAGCGGAGGCTACAGAGCCCGGTCTTCCAATACGGACCGACTCGGGGGCTTGGTCGCCCACCCCACGAGCCTGAGAAGGTAAACCAGAAGCAGCCGAAACAGGGTTTATCATCATGACGAAAAGAAGAATTCATTCACGAATGTGCCCCCACACCCACCACGGAGCCACAATTAGAGGCAGGACACCCAACAAGAAGCTATCGCCGATCATGCCGGGGCCTCCTAGGGGTGCGTCGTGAGTATACGCCCCACAAACGCCACCTTAAGAAACCGACAGTCCGTCGAGATCGGGTTCAGTGACGAAAGGGGGATTGACAATAAAAGGTTCCCCTCGCTCTCGACGTCGGGTACTGCAGTTCTACGGGTGCAAGAGTATGCCTCCTCAAGCACCCGGGCGTCAAAATAGAAGAAGTCCAAGGGAAGAACCAGAACGAGCAAAAGGTCGGCAGGAAACGGCAAGCAGATAGGAGAAGAGGAGGCAGAAAAACGAAACAGAAGGAAAAGGAAAAGATGCCCAGCAGAATTGGAGAGGACGGCAGCAGGAGCACAAGGCTAGAAAAGGACAGAGGACTGTCCCAAGGAGCATCACACTCCGGCAGCCGCCCACTAAGCCCATACACGGCGACAACGAGCTGAGCGGGGAGGGGGTCTTCAACGCAAGCAGAACCGCCATTGTTATGGTGTTATGATTTCTTGAAAGAAACACTAACGGTGCAATGATCTGCACTGATTCAAAAGGAGCACTACAAAGTCTAAATAAAAATCGGGCCGAAAACCTTGCGATAGTCGCTGAAATCAAGAGAGCTGTGAAGATGCTCACCAATCAGGAAAGAGTCGTCAAGTTTCTGGGGATCCTCTCTCATGGTGGAATCTGTGGACAGGAATGAGCAGATGTGCTGGCTGCTGAAGACGCTGAAGGAGACCATATTGAATACTTCATACCCAAGACTGCTACAAATTAGAGGTATTGTCAGGCAACATCACCGTGACAAGGTAACTGAGGAAAGGAGGATAGAAGCACAAACCAGTGAATCTGTACTATGGTACAACATGGTTGCAACTGGCAATCCCAATCATTATGGACGAAGAGGAGGTGGCCGCAGGAGAGAATCAGTAATAGCAAGAATTCGTTGTCTTGGATACAAATATTCATGGAGATTCGGGATGGAAATAACAGCTGAGCAGTGGAGTTGCAGATATTGTGGTGAGAGTGACAGACACCGCCTCGACCACTAACTGAGAGAATGTGAACATCTAAGAGTCATTAGAAATGTGAAATTAGAGACCCACATTGAGTTAGGAAAATAATAAAATACGATCTGTCAAAAATATATGCTGTTCCCAAAACATTTCTCATGAACCCTTGTACTGGAAAAATGACTAATGTAAATACATATCAAATTTTGCAAATGGAACGACACATATGGAGAGGCCAGCTGGTATAAGTATTGACAAAGGTACTCACAAGATAAGTGCACCTTTGGTTGCATAGATTTTGAACTTACAAAGGTGTTTAACACTCTAAAAGCCAAAGGGTATTAACAGACTGTTGACCTCGGGTTCACGAAATAATCACGTTGCATAACGTGGTATTCCCGGGCTCACCATAGCCCGTGCTACTTGGAACTTTTTGTCCTAGGTAGTGAATTTTTAACAACAACAACTTGATATTCCTGTCACATGACGCCATAGTGATGGCTCTCTACAACGGGTTGTTAAATCTGTAATAATTATCATATTTATATTTATAATATTTTACTGTAATATTTATTTATAATAAGTCAATAATAATAATAATTATTATTATGACACTATCCTGGGCACTTCTGGTTGCTTGAGTGATCAAAGATAATGGAGAGTGTGTGCGTGCGTGCGTGCGCGCGAGCGCGCGGAGTAATTAAACCAATGCTGCCATCGGGAAATAAATCTTTTGAGGGAAATTTCCTGATTTACTTCAAGGCCCCTATCTCTCCAGTGATCCTGATTGGGGGACAGTAAGCCGGCGTCTTTTCAAAACGCCTCCCCTCGTTGTTTGAAGATTTTTTTGTTTTAAAACTTTATTTTGAACTAGGCATTTATATTTTAGTATGTGATTTCACGGGTTTTGAAACCCAATGTATGAAAGAAAGTCTCCTGTTTTCTGTCCTAAGTCATGGCTTGTTAAGCTTTAAGCACTTGCGGCCTGTAAGCCCTGTCATGTCTGGTTTGTAGTATCGTTAGCCCCTGTGGTCCTCAACCGGATGAGGTTGAGGACCTCATCCAGTTAATACAATAGTCCAGATTGAGGAAGCTGATCAGCATCAAACCAATCAGCATCGTTGCAAGAGTAGCATCTCGTCTCACTCGCAGTGTGACTTAAGCGGCCCTCTGCTTGAACGCTACGCACGCCTACTCTTCCAACGTCTGATACCTCCTAGAGTGCGTGAGTGGATGGATCGATCAGCTCGCCAGCCATAAAGCAAGCCAGCATCGTCTCGCTGTCCTACAGCAGCTGTTATTCTCCAGCCTCGATGAGCACTTCGGTGTAGCCATAACCAGTTCCAGCCAGCAGTGTATTGGAGCAGAACCAGGCGCTTCCAAGCCAGCATCTTGTCCTAGGCAGTGACATCTTCCTCGTGGCATCTTCTGTGTGTTGTCCAATGTTTTTGTGTCCAGGTCGGACTGCATTTAGGTGAACAGCCCCACTTCGAGCCAGAACAGGCCCAGGTGAGAAGACGGAAGTTCACCTTTTGCAGCTGTCTCATGTCATAGGTGCTTTTTTTTTTCTCCTCTCCTAAAATTCTTCCGTTTCTGACACTGCCGAGCCAGTAGTGGAATCTCGTGATCGTGCGAGCCCATTATAACTGGGGGTTGCAACCTTCCGGAACACAGTGCTTGATCGTGGTGAGACCCTTAGGCCAGGTCTTAGACCTGGCCTACACACTGACCCCCACTGAGCTTATGGAATCGCAGTGATTGGCACAAACACGGGACTGTCAGTAGATAGTGAGTCACAATGGCTCACTGTGTACGGATGACCTACACTGGGAGTACACCCATAGACACAATTGACTGCATCACTAACATTTTCAATGCCACTGGCACACCTGCCACTAACCATATCAAACACGCCAACACAAACACCATCAAATTTCTCATTGCTTCAGAATACGACCTTTTTGCCTGTATCAGGGAACCTGCTTTCACTAAACTCACACAAGTAAGTAAGTAATTATCAAAAGAAGGCACCAAACCGGGAAGGCTATGTAGCACCATCAAATACGCAAAATAATCAGAGGGCGCTAAATATCACCAAGGATGCCAATACGAGAACAAAAACGCATAAGGCGAACGATATCAAAAGTATCTGAGTAACCAAGAATGCTATCGAGGGACAGGTGACCGCTAGGGGGGGTCGGAAAGCAAGACACACGCTCGTCCTGGAAGTCAGGACATTCAAGAAGGACATGCACGACCGTAAGAGGGACAATGCAACTAGGACAATAAGGAGCAGGGCGGCGCTCCATCAAGTGACCATGGGTTAAGCGAGAATGGCCAATATGCCACCTCGCCAGAGCTGTTTCCCACCGCCGGTTACGGTGGAAGGAGGACGGCCACGAGGAAACAACATTTAAGAGTAGCTTGTTACCAGTAACAGACAACCAAGAAGCCTGCCAACGGGTAAGGACTGAGGAATGGATAACCGTGTAAAAGTCGAAATACGGAATGCCTTTACGAGAGACGGGACAAGAGCGGACAGCTTCCTTGGCGGCAGCATCAGCACGCTCATTTAAACACACACCAATATGGCTGGGAACCCAACAAAACTCAACCGACTTAAATTTACTGTGAACGAGAAACAGCCAATGCTGGATCTCGACAACTACTGGATGAACCGGATTAAAGAACCCGAGAGCCATGAGGGCACTACGAGAGTCAACAACAACTACAAAGGAAGACTGACAACGAGAAAGCAGGAGACGAAGAGCATAGAGAATAGCATAAAGTTCCGCTGTAAAGATGCTAGTCTCCGGAGGCAAGCAACACATAAGTGCGATCAGGAAAAACAACAGAGTAGCCAACACCGTCTGCTGACTTAGACCCATCGGTGAAGACAGAAACGGAGCGGGAGTGAGAAGAAAAGAGCTCGAGGAAAAGGCGTTTTAGAACCGTAGGAGGGGTAAAAGCTTTAGTGATACGGGTCAAGGATGTACAAAACCGCGGAAGAGGGACCCTCCACGGGGGCAAAGAAGGAACAACACGAGGAGAAACATCAGAAATACGAACGGAAAGAGAATCCTGTAGGCGAGATAACCGGACAGAAAGAGGGAGGTGGTGAAGAGGAACAGGAACCGCAGGAGGGGTAAAAGTTAAAGCACGACAGAGGCGAGAGGAAGGATGTTGCAAGGACCGCGCAAGATAGCGAAGACAATAGCGATCACGGCGGTCATGGAGAGACAGGAAGCCAGTGTCAACATACAAGCTAAGGATGGGAGTCGAACGAAAGGCACCAGAACTGAGGCGCAACCCAGTATGGTGCAAAGCATCAAGACGGCGAAGAGTAGAAGGAGAAGCAGACGAGTAAGCAGGGCAACCATAATCGAGCTTAGACAGGACGAGAGAGGAATGTAAAGCAAGGAGAGTGCGCCTATCTGCCCCTCAAGAAGTACGGGACAAGACCCGAAGGAGGGTAAGGGCCTTAGAGCACTCAACACGGAGGTAAGAGATATAAGGAGACCAAGACAAACGAGTGTCAAGGAATAACCCCAAAAGCTTCGCGGAATCTTTGTATTCAAGGGGATGACCATAAAGTGACAAAGAGGGACGAAGAACAACCCGTTTCCGCGTAAAAGTCATGGCACAAGTCTTAGAAGTAGAGAACTTGAAGCCATGATCTGTGGCCCAAGACGACACGGCATCAATTGCAAGTTGAAGCCGGCGTTGAAGGAGAGGCGAATCATCACCCTGACAACAAAGGGTAAGATCATCGACATAGAGAGCGGAGAAGACACCAGAAGGAAGAGAGGAAAGAAGACCATTGAGGGCAACGAGAAAAAGAGTAGTGCTCAGAACACTACCCTGGGGCACACCTTCGTATTGCTGAAAAGAGGGAGAGAGAGCGGTACCAAGGCTCACCCGAAAGGAACGACGAGAGAGGAAGCTGTGGAGAAAGAGAGGGAGATGACCACGAAGGCCAAATGAATGAAGTTGAGATAGGATATGATAACGCCAAGTGGTGTCGTAAGCCTTTTCCAGGTCAAAAAGGACGGCAACAACGGAGGTCTTCGCAGCAAAAGCAGTACGAATATAGACCTCCAAGTTCACCAGGACATCTGTCGTGCTGCGGCACTTGCGGAAACCAAATTAAGAAGGGGAGAGGAGGTGATGGTGTTCCAGGAACCACATCAGACGAACGTTAACCACACGTTCAAAGAGTTTGCAGACACAACTTATGGGAGCAATAGGGCGAAAGTCCTTAGGGGAAGTACCCAGAGACCCCGGTTTGCGAACAGGGAGGACAACGGCATCGAGCCAGTCCTCAGGGACTGACGACGACTCCCAGATCCGATTATACAGACTCAGTAAATACTGAGACGTGCTCGGAGAGAAATGGCGAAGCATCTCATAATGACTACCATCGGAGCCCGCCGCCGTAGAACCGCAGAGGGCCAGGGCAGAACGAAGTTCAGAGAGAGAGAAGGGATCATTATAGGGAAGCTGAAGATGAGTGCAGAAATCTAAAGGACGAGACTCAAGGACAGGTTTACGAAGAAGGAAAGATTGGGGAAGATGAAGACCAGGGCTAACAGAATAAAAGTGGAAACCCAGTTCGGAAGCGTCCTGCAACGGGTCCGCCACTAGAGTATCATGGAGGTGAAGGACCGGTGAAACATCGGGAACGAACTTACCCGCTATCTTGCGGATACGCTTCCAGATCTGGGCCAGAGGGGTTTCGGACGTAATTGTTGAGACATAAGATGCCCAACATTCACGTTTAGCCGTACGGATGGCCGTACGGATGGCCCTACGGGCCACCACACTCGCTTTCCGAAAGAAAAGAAAAGAATCGGTCGTCTGCCTACGGCGGTGCCTCTTCCAGGCTGCACGCTTACAGCGGACAGCCCGAGCACAGTCCGCCTTCCACCAGGGAACGCACTTCTGTGGACCCCGAGAGGAAGAGCAAGGAATAGAGCGGAGGGCAGCATTGAAGACAGTGTCATGAAAAAGGAGGAGAGCGCGAGAGAGAGGCAGAAGGGAGAGGTCAGACAGCAGCACCGAGGGTAAATAGGGTCCAGTCTGCCTTTGCAAACTGCCACCTAGGGAAAGAGAGGGAAGGGCGAAAAGAGAAAAAGGAAACAAGGATGGGGAAATGATCACTTCCATGGAGGTCATCAAGAACCTGCCACGTGAAATCTAAGTAAAGAGAAGAAGAGCAGAGAGAGAGATCAAGACAAGAAAGGGTGCGAGTCCGAGAGTCCAAATGAGTGGGCTCACCAGAATTCAGAAGAGACAGGGAAGAAGAGAGGAGAAACGGCTCAAGGAGGCGACCCCGGGTATTCGTCAGAACGTCACCCCAAAGAGAATGACGACAATTGAAGTCACCCAGCAGGAGCACAGGCTCCGGCAAGGAGTCTAGGTGGTGTTTCAAATCAGGAAGAGAGAGCGGGACACTCGGGGGGGAGATAAATGGAACAAACTGTGTACCATTTCCCCACAAAGATACGAGCAGCAGAACAATGGCGAGGCGAAGGAAAAAGTAAAGGAACAAAGGGAACGTCAGCACGAATCAAGAGAGCAGAAGAATTAGAAGCCCCAGCAATGGCTGGGGGGGGGGGTGGAGAGAAAGGAATAGCCACGAAAACGACCAGGACGAGCACCAAGCATTGGCTCCTGGAGACGACACAAAGGGGCGAAAACCGCGAAATCAGAAGTTGGAGTTCGAGGAAATTGGCGTAATAACCTCGAACGTTCCATTGAAGAATGGACAACGACGAGAAGAGAAAGGACAAAAACAGAGAACAAGGAAGAAACAAAGACGAAAGAGCAACAGAGCACGTTAAAGAATATCAGGGTCGGGATCAGGGTCAGCAAAGTCAGGGTTAGGGGGGCATGGGTAAACTGAGCAAAGACGGAGGGAAGGAAATGGGAGAACAGATCAGAGGTGGGCGGGCGGGGTCCGGAGGAGGAGGAGGAGACAACGGTGAGGAGCAGTCAAGGACAGCAGCAGGAAGAAGGGGAGTAGAAAGAGGGGAGCGCACCCCAGCAAGAGCAGCAACCGAAAGGGAAGCAGGGGCCAAAGAAACCTCCATAGCAGGAACAGGGGGCACAATCACTGAAACGGGAGGGGAAGGAGCAACAGAGCCAGAAGTAGGAGCTGAGGAAGAAAGCGAAGCCTTCTTACCCGCCGGGGAGGAGGAAGGAGAGGAGCCAGGCTTACGGTTCTGACTTAAAGAGACCGGTGTCACAGCAACTACGTACCGGGAAACGGATTCCAGTGTCTCAACAGGAGAAGCTGAACGAGAGCACACACGACGGCCGTTAGGAGAGCGATGGACATCCGCCTACACCGACAGGCGGCGGGGAGAGCCGATAGATGGAGGAAGAGGATGGGAAGAAGGATCGGAGGGGGACGAGGAAGAAGACACAGGAGACATGACAGACCGGGTAGAAAGAAGGGGAACCCCAGACAGAGGACCAGGAGGGGGACCCCTCGGGACAGAACACAAAGGGACAGTGGAGGGGGCAGTGGGCGTATCAGGGTCCAAGGCCCGGAAACGGTTGTGAGTCTGAGGAAGGGGGGAAGGACGAGGAGAGGAAGAGCGCAACACACGAGCATAAGAGATGTTAGTATAAGGCGGGAGCCGGCGAACCTGGCGCCTCGCCTCAGGAAAAGATAAACGCTCCCGGTGCTTCAGGTTGAGGACGGCTGCCTCAAGCTTGTAATGGACACAGGCGCGGGAGAAGGTAGAATGGGCCTCACTGCAGTTGAGGCAGCGAGCTTGGGGAGAAGTGCACTCCGACTTAGAGTGACCTTCACCCCCACACACAGGACAGAGAGAGACAGTCCCAGAGCAGCGGAGGGCACCATGCCCAAACCTCCAGCACTTATTACAAAGCCGAGGAGAAGGGATATACTCTTGGACAGAGCACCTAGCACCAGCAAGAATGACAGTGGATGGGAGGGTCCTACCATCAAAGGTGATCTTCACAACACGAAGGGGTTGACGGCGACGACCACGAGGGGGACGAGTAAACGAGTCTACCTGGAGGACAGAATGGCCTTGGGCATCAAGGATATGCCGAATATCATCTTGGCAATCCTGCAGATTCCGAACATCGGTTGCAACATGGGGTGGGAGGAGAATAGTGCCAACACTGGCATTCATCTGAACGTTCTTGGAGACCCGAACAGGGATCTCGCCAAAGCAAGACAAGGCTGCCAAGCGGGAAGCTGCATCCTGAGAAGGAGCAGCAACGACACGTGTACCGAGACGAGTGGGGTTGAAAGTAACAGACGCATCCACGGAATCTACAAGATGCCGATGGAGGGAGAAATCGTTAGGAGGCGCAGAATCAAGAGGGAGGAGATCAAAGTATTTGGCCCATGAAGCAGGACCAAACAAGGCCTGATACGCATCAGCACGGGAAGGAATCGAGCGAGTGCGGTTGGGGCGCGAACGGCGTTGAGAACCCCTAGAGAGAGAGGGGTCAAAAGGCGCAGTAGTCACAACGAAAGACTTAGCCACACCAGGGGACGAAGTGGTCACCACCGGGGGCTGGAGGCTCGACCCAACCACAGAGGAGGGAGGGGAGCTGGGGGAAGAAGTCAGGACGGTCAAAGGAGGAGCAAGGTCGGGGCCCAATGCAGCGGGAGCTACAGAGCCTGGTCTTCCAATACAGGCCGACTCGGGGGCTTGGTCACCCACCCCACGAGCCTGAGAGGGTACAACGGAAACATTCAACGACATAGAGACGAAAAGTGACAAATTCATCCACGAATGTGCCCCCATACCCACCATGGAGCCACAATTAGAGGCAGGACACCCAACACAAAGCTATCGCCGATCATGCCGGGGCCCCCAAGGGGTGCGTCGTGAGTATACGCCCCACAAACGCCACCTTAAGAACCGTCAGTCCGTCGAGATCGGGTTCAGCGACGAAAGGGGGATTGACAATAAAAGGTTCCCCTCGTCGAGACGTTGGGTACTACAGTTCTACGGGTGCAAGAGTATGCCTCCTCAAGCACCCGGGCGTCAAAATAGAAGAAGTCCAAAGAAATAATCCAAAACAAGCAAAAGGTCGGTAGGAAACGACAAGCAGATAGGAGAAGAGGGGGGAGAAAAACGAAACATAAGGAAAAGGAAAAGCGATCCGGCACAATTGGTGAAGACAGCAGCAGGAGTGCAAGGCCAGAAAAGGACAGAGGACTGCCCAACGGAGCATCACACTCCGGCAGCCGTCCACCAAGCCCCCTCACGACGCCAATGGGCCGGATGGGGAGGGGGTAAACTCACACAAGCTTCAATGACTCCTGTCCTCACTATTGAACAAAAAACTAAATGCTCCGTCCTTGTAAGAAATGTCGACAGCTCTGTCCTATCAGCACCTAACACTATCAATCTCTCTCAAGACATCTCACACAGGAATGCGATTACTGTAATGGAGATATACCCAGTTCCCTATACAAAACACCTCAAGATCCAATATTCCTCCCCTACAGAAGCTCAAAAACTCTTGCATCATGGGATAAAAGTCCTCAACACCAGCACTCCTCCCTATCTCATTAGTCCAGTTGATTATCTTACTTTGCTGCAATGTTTCAAATGCTACAAATATAGTCATGAAACCCGAAAATGTAAATGCCCACAAATTTGTTCTAAATGTTCTGCAGAAGGCCATTTTTATACTCAGTGCTCTGCCAATACTTTAAAATGCATTAATTGCCAAGGAGATCATTCAGCAGTTGACAAATCTTGCCCTTTGAGAAAACAAACCCTAAAATCTCTTCGCAATAACCAACCTCGCACTCAAGCACACCCTCATTCTTCTTCAATCTCCCATAACTTATCTCATCACGAAGCAGCATCAGCCACCTCCAGGTCCTATGCCAGTGTCCTTAATGCTTCACCACACCAGCAACATAATCTCCACAATACTGCACAACAAACTCAGTCTTCTCCATCTCTCTTCCCTCACCCACCACCTCCACCTTATTCTCCTCTTCAGAACCTTTCATATGAACGAGTAACTGCCTGTGTACAAGCTGCTTACTTGAAGGCCAAGGACGATGGCCGTGACTTTGCTGACTATCTTCCTATCTTTCTCACTCATAACGGCCTTCCTAGTATCTCTGTTCCTCCTATTCAACTATTGCGCTCTGCTCCATTCTCGCATACAGTCCTCACTCCACAAAACACCACGACTTCATCTGAGGAAAATACTACAGTTTCCCCACAACGTCCTACCAACCCACTCCTGACTGCTACAGAAAACGGTGCCACTGACCAAACAGCACATCCTGGACTATCCCAAATTGAAGCATCCATGTCAAAGGCACCTTCAACCTCTTCTCCCAACATTGTCCCCTCCACTTCCAATCTGACTTCAAACACTACAACCTCTGATACCTCTCACCCGGTCCCTGTCAACAAGCCTTCTGCCTTCCTCCATCCCCCAACAACTTCAGTCATTTCTTCTGTAACTCATCTCGTCTCGTCCCGAGCAACCCGTTGTCTTACTCCCACCTCCCGCTGTGAATTTCCTACAATTCCTACCACCCTTCTCCAAGATGCACCCTCTTCAATAACTGCCCAAGTCATTGAATCACGCAACCCTCATGCTCCTGTACATGCACAAAATCCCACCAGCACCCCCTCAAAACCTAAAAATTCATAAAGATCATCCAATTTAATGTGCGGGCATATTTCTCCATTAGACACATGGTGTCAGATTTTATTGAGATCGAGAGACCTGATGTGCTATTATTAAATAGCACATACATTACGAACTCATATAAAATCAAACATTATGGCTACTCCTCTTACCAGTCACCAGATGAAGCATAGGAAGGAGTTGCAATACTCATCCGTTCTTCATACAAACACGAACTCTTACACACTCATTGGCTTTATAAACATTTCCTAGCCATCAAAGTTCACACACAAATGGGTTCTCTCATCATCTGCACAACCTACAACCGTCCTAACACCGGCATTCCCATGCACGATTTCCCAACTCTCTTCAACCACACTCACTTGCCTGTTTTTCTGCTTGCAGACCTCAATGCACAACATCCTACATTCCATCACAATACCACAAATCAGCATGGCAGACAGCTTCACCAAATACACACCCAAAAACATCTATTCTTTCTTGGCCCTGACTTCCCCACTTGTTTCACACATACAGGTTCTGACAGGCCTGATCTCATATTCACTAACAGACATGGCAGCAACTTGCAACACTTCATTTCACCAGGGCCCATTACGGGCTCTGATCATATTCCCTTAATTCTCACAGTCTCCACAAATCCTATTCTCATCTCCAGTACTCCTCAATTCTCGTACCTTAGGGCAAACTGGGACATGTTCAAACAACACATTGATGACACCGATCTCACTTATGAATACAATGACAAACATCACACTAACATCTACACACAAGCACGCAACATACAAGACACCATCATTCATGCAGCAAATATCTCCATTCCTAAAACAACACAAACCACATTTCACTTTCACCCCCTCCATTCGCTCAAAACGCCTCTTAGCTTGCTATCACACTAGATTCTTACAAAACATGCATCGTCATGGACAAATACTATGGGACCTAACAGCATTAAAAAACCACATCCTTAACAGCCTAGATGAAGATCACACAAAACATTGGAAACACCTCATAGAACAAGCAGAACAACATAGAAAACTGACACCTCAAGAATTCTGGAAACAAATCAAACGCTTACAAGGATCAACTCACACACCGTTCAAATACCTTCTTCATAATAACAACAAAATCACTGATCCTGATGTAGTACTCTACATTTTTAAACACCACTGGGAACAAATCTTTCACCCACATCCTCCTGAATCATTTGCCCGCCCCAACATTGAAGCAGTCGAAGACTGGATACACCAAAATAGACACGCAACCACACCAGACGACCTCATCCACCTTGACAATCTCAATTCAAACACTGAACTACAGACTCCCCTAACTCTAGCTGATGTCAAGACAGCTCTCATGGGCACTCGTCGTAGAGCCCCTGGTGCGTCTGGCATTGGACATATCCTTCTTAGACAACTCCCTGCTTCTATTATTACTGCTATCACTAACCTATTCAACGCCTCCCTTGCCTCTGGATACTTCCCTCTCAACTTTAAGTCTGCCACAGCCGTTCTTATTCCAAAACCTGGGAAACGCCACACTGACCCAAAGAACTACAGACCCATCAGCCTTCTAGAGACACTTGGCAAAGTCTTTGAAAGGCTGATCAAGCAGAGACTTAGAACCCACCTAGTAGACAATGACTTACTCACTAACAAACAGTTTGGATTTCGGCCTCACCGGTCCACTCCCGACGCCTTAAACATCATGACCAACTACCTCAGTATCAATCAGCACCAAAGACTTAAGACTGCACTCATTACTAAGGACGTTGAGAAGGCCTTTGACACTGTTTGGCATGACGGCCTAAAATTCAAACTATGCAACAACTTTAATCTTCCTCTTATCATCACCAAACTTCTTTCTAACTACTTAGACAATAGGACAATGAGAATTAAGTTCCTCTGACAACACTCTGGCTACTTCGACTTACATGCCGGTGTTCCCCAAGGCTCTGTTTTTGCCCCAACACTCTACATCCTATACATCAATGACATTCCTGATCCTGTTCATCACACTTCATTAACCATATGCTACGCCGATGATGTCTCTCACCTTGTCACCAGCAACACCATTGATACACTAACAAACAGAGCACAAACAGAACTTGAAGTTGTCACTGAATGGGAGTATAACTGGCGTATCAAAACCAACTCCACCAAAACCAAAATCACCTACTTTTTTGTAAAAGAACTATTCGCCCTTTTCCTCTTAAACTCTATTCATACACTCCAAATCCTACTTATATCTCTGTGTCTCCCTCCTCCACAGTCCTTGAACTCACATTTGATCGACAACTACTCTTTCACACACACACATTACACAGAAACATGCAATAGCTCTTCTAGCCATGGAAAAACTGTACAGACTTAGATTTGCAAAACCTGACACAAAAATGCACCTTTACAAAGCACTTATTAGAACTCTCGTAACATATGCTCCACTAGCTCTTTCTCTATCTGCACCTACTAACAAACTAAAGCTGCAAAGAATACAGAATAGAGCACTAAGATGGGTACTCAACACCCGATTGCAAGAGTTTATTACCAGTCAAAGTCTCCATGAAAGTATGAACATTCCTGCCCTAAATGTCTACTGGAAAACTTTATCACACAGACAAATTGATAGACTACTCACTTATCATGAACAACGCATTGATTTTCTCCTACACACTCTCAGACGACCACGGGGCCTCGTAGCCTGGTGGATAGCGCGCAGGACTCGTAATTCTGTGGCGCGGGTTCGATTCCCGCACGAGGCAGAAACAAATGGGCAAAGTTTCTTTCACCCTAAGTGCCCCTGTTACCTAGCAGTAAATAGGTACCTGGGAGTTAGTCAGCTGTCACGGGCTGCTTCCTGGGGTGTGTGTGTGTGTGTGGTGTCGGGAAAAAAAAAAAAAAAAAAAAGGTAGTTAGTAAACAGTTGATTGACAGTTGAGAGGCGGGCCGAAAGAGCAAAGCTCAACCCCCGCAAAAACACAACACAACTAGTAAACACGACACTCATGACCTCTTCTCTACCATCCATGATCCTCCTCCTAACTCTGTATTTCGATAAACTTTAGCTCTCAACACCCAGCATCCATCATCATTACATATTCAGCTCTCAACAACCAGCACAAACCATCCGTAAAAGTTCAGCCCTGACGCTCTTGAGCCAATCACTGCGATGTTGTGAGTTTTGTGATGCTGTTGTCACTGAAACACCCGACCGAGTCCCTGCCTCGAATGCCGCAACCAAACGACACGCAGCTGGGTTTAGCCCTGGCACTTTTTCTCCTACAAATCTTCTTCCTCTCACCCCCCTTATCTTCTTCTGTCCTCACTTCAAGGCTCGCCCCACGGGCATCTTTTCCTGTATTTTCAGATTCAGATCCAGAGCGGATCAGTTTTGTTCCGCTCCTCTTTCCTTCCAGCTTCTTTAGCTATCATCTTTTCCCCTCCTTCTCTTCCTCCTCCTGTGGCCTGCCTCTCCCTCCCACTCCCCTGGAGCCAGTGATCTACCCGAGTCAAAGTTTTTGCTCCAACAAGATTACTACAGTCATCACCATTCTCTCTAGGGCCTGGCTTCACCTCCCCCTGCCTTCCCTTCCCTTCCCTGCCTTCTCCTCCCCCTGCCTTCCCCTCCCCCTGCCTTCCCCTCCCCATGCCTTCCCCTCCCCCTGCCTTCCCCTCCCCCTGCCTTCCCCTCCCCCTGCCTTCCCCTCCCCCTGCCTTCCCCTTCCTTCCCCATGACTCATGTCACACTCCAGCTGTGTGCATACAGTGTACGTGCTCGGGGTCAAGCTGTTCGCCCTCTTAACACATCTCATTTTCAACTTTATGGTGACCCCAACGGACGAATTACAGAGTACTATTAAAAAAAACTAACCGTCACAAATATCCACGTCTTCTAAAAATCGGTTGGGTTAGGTGGGTGACTTGGGATTGTACGTTTCTGGTGAGGTTAGTAGGCTGTATTTTGTATGTTGTGGGCAAGTCTAGGGAACGGGCTGAGGTGTCAGCATGGTTGACAGCTGACGGCTGACTAAGACCGTTAACAACCGCTATCCCCCCTCCCCCCCCCTCGTTCCTAGTCATTTCTATTTTTTTTAAGTTTATTGAATTAGATTTTACTGTCTATAATCCATTCAATTTATTACTTTATTAAATATACATTGTATTAATTATTAAGCACTGTATGTTATCAGGAAAACTGTGTGTTATTTTTCTGTATAATTTTTAAATACAAATTATTAATATTAATATAATTATTATGGCAAAAACTGTTTTTTCTTCTAATAACTCTGTCAGCGCTTCGGGTTTCCACCCCTGATCTTATAGAGAATATTATCCTTATCAAACTCATAGACTCCCCTCAGAATTTTGCATGTCGTTATCATGTCCCCGCCTCATTTCCGTCTCTCGTTCCGTCTCTCTTGTTTTTAATTGTTTTTCTTATATTTCAATGACGGAGAACATCAGATCATTTGATGTTCCCAATTTTCTGATGGGAACATCAGATTATTTGGGAATGCATCGGACAAGGAGACATGGGAGCGGGGTAATGGTGGGGAGGCCGAGGGGAGAGGAGAGGGGAGAATGGTGGGTTGGATGAGGGGGATGGGATTGGGGGATGGTGGAGAGGTCGAGGGTACATGGGAGTGGGTAATGGTGGGACGGACATGAGGATGGGGGAGTTGGGGGTCGTGGGGGCGAGGGGACAGGTGAATGCAGAATTGTGGAGAGGACAAGGGGACACGGGAGTGGGAGACAGTGGGGAGGACGAGGGGATGGTGGAGTGGGGAATGGATACGAGGACAAGGTAAGTGGGGGATGGTAGGGAGGACGATGGGACAGGGAAGTGGGAATGGTTGGGAGGACAAGGGCACAGGAGAGAGGGGAAATTGTGGGGAGGACTGGTAGACAGCGGATGGTTGCCGAGCCACAGCAACGCGTGGCCGGGTACAGCTAGTATAATATATATTATATACATATATATATGGCTTATTAGGCAAATCGGGCCTTGCATAGTAGGCTGAGAAGTGCATTCTGGCTACTAGGTACAACATAATATATATATATATTGTGATGGTAACGCGTTGGTGTTCGGCTGTTCAAAAGCTAGGGGTATGGCCTCGTCACATATAAAAACAAAAAATAGAAAATCTGGAACTTCGTCTGTGGTAAGGTAATGAGAAGACACACAAAACACAAGTAAATTTAACAATGAAATTTTAATTACGTTAGAAAAGCAAAACATGAATAAAATGGACATACATATTCGTATAATAAAATCAATCAATCAAAATAATAAGAATAATCAAATGACAAAATGAAAAGTTACGTTAAGACAAGTGAGTAATAACAAGTGAGCAATATACAATCAAATAAGAGGTGCAGGAATATTGGCTTTAAGCTATCACCTCTCTTAGTACACGTAAGCCACAGCTTAGTCTACCAACGAGACGTGTTAACCTGATGAAAGCACTGGATATTCTGAGATCTGGTGGTCGTGTGGCCCCAGACATCAAGTAGTGTGGTGGGTGGAGTGCAGTTGCAACTGGACCCGCAGCCAATCAGCGATGAGCAGGCGACAAGACAGGTAGTTTGGTGGTTCGAGGTGGAGCAGGTGTTCCTGGCTGCATACGTTTTGCGCTTCTGGCAAAACTTGGAGATGTTGTAGTTGTCGGATATTTCTTCCATACTAGTTTTATATAGATTTATATATCGACGTATTTTGGAGGGAAGAGCAGGCTCAATCTCTTGAAGGAGATTATCGTCACAATATATATATATATATATATATATATATATATATATATATATATATATATATATATATATATATATATATATATATATATATATATATATTAGTATATTTTGGTAGCAGTCTTTCCTGTAGACATATATTATTAAATATGACCGAAAAAGTTAAATTAATAATTCTAACACGAATTTTCTCGATCTTTATGTTTCTATTCACTGCTGATGGTAATTGAAAAATCAATTCTCCAAAATTCATTTTTATTTCTAGTCTGACGCGACACTTGAACGCGTTTTGTAATAACTTATTACATTTTCAAAGACTTTTAGTTTACACACACACAACTATTACCTGCAAACACTAAACAGAGTTCTTACTATGCTATGATTTAAACAGCTTTCATTTTTCATTTTATATCCGCATTTTGGGTGAGGTGATATGTTACAACAGTTTTGGATGAGTAAGTAAGTAATTATCAAAAGAAGGCACCAAACCGGAAAGGCTATGTAGCACAATCAAATGCGCAAAATAATCAGAGGGCGCTAAATATCACCAAGGATGCCCATACGAGAACAAAAACGCATAAGGCGAACGATATCAAAAGTATCCGAGTCACCAAGATTTCTATTGAGGGACAGGTGACCGCGAGGGGCGATCGGAAAGCAAGACACACGCTCGTCCTGGAAGTCAGGACATTCAAGAAGGACATGCACGACCGTAAGAGGGACAATGCAACTAGGACAATAAGGAGCAGGGCGGCGCTCCATCAAGTGACCATGGGTTAAGCGAGTATGGCCAATACGCAACCTCGCCAGAGCTGTTTCCCACCGCCGGTTACGGTGGAAGGTGGACGGCCACGAGGAAACAACATTTAAGAGTATGAAGCTTGTTACCAGTAACAGACAACCAAGAAGCCTGCCAACGGGTAAGGACTGAGGAATGGATAACCGGGTAAAAGTCGGAATACGGAATGCCTTTACGAGAGATGGGACAAGAGCGGACAACTTGTTGTAATCCACAAGTTAGTAGGAATTATTAGCTAGAGGATCATTACTACAACACTTAACGAATGATGATTGAAAGTACATGTAAGTAGACACACTATGGATCACATATCTAAGAAAGGTCAATGGATTAAGACCGAAGCTGTTTAGCCAAATTAATAATTCCTGGAAAGAGGAATTATTCTTCGTCAGGCTTCTAGGAACAAGGTTACTGCTCTAGGGATAAGGTTAATCGGATTATACCTTCCTCAAGAGGCGTGGTGAAATGATTGAGGCCATGGTTGGCTGGAGTCAGTCTGATTGTGGGAGTTGAACTGGCAAGTCCTCCACGTCTCCGTTTGTGGCAGCAGCGAAGTGTAGCAGACAGCTATGCGAGAACCTGATGTGATCTTAGTGACGAAGTTAAGTCTGCAGTATGTGAGTATTGAATGAAAGACTAACCGGGTGTGGAGCGTTGTAGTAATCATTCCGTATTAGGGACTTAGGCGGAAGTTACGAGTGTGGGTGGTGATCGCGGAGGTCAAGTGGTCTATAGGTATTGGAAGTGAATTGACCTAATAGAGTATGTTAATTAATATAGTATTATTTGTCAGAGTCTATTCTTTGTAATTAAATGACAAAACCCGACGGCCTTTAAAGACCTTCCATCTGTCCCCTCATAGTGTTCCTGGTTTGGTTTGTGAGGGAATGTTAGGGAATTGGTAGACGACATATTTGGTGGCAGCGCAAACAGGTTTTGGAACACTGTGCGAGATGAAGAAAGTGTGGTTCTGGTTTAGTTGGTGAGGGAATGTTCGGGAAATGGTAGACGTCGGGTTGTGGTGAGAATGGGGGTTACTAGACGGAGGAAAGAAGGGTCAGGTGAGACCAGGTCAGAGGAGTTAGTTAATTAAAGGGACTGGGCCACTGTGGGGCACATGTGGGGTTTTTTTCTTTCTTTCCAGATTCCCACAACGAGAGACGGCTAAGAGGCAAGTCTGGACCACTGAAGCATCGGGATCCAAAACAAGTGCAGTGTTCGTAGTGCGGATTATAGTGTTCGTAGTGCGGATTATACAGTGTTCGTAGTGCGGATTATACAGTGTTCGTAGTGCGGAGTATACAGAGTGGCGAGGTAAACTAGCGCGGGTGAATGTGGGCCGGCGTGGGCCATGTGCGGGCCAGCGTGGGCCATGTGCGGGCCAAGCGAGCCGCACCTTGGAGCTTGTTTTATATCGTTGGTAAGGCGGAAATAGTGAGAAACCGTTGCTAAGGTGAAATTAATCGTGTAAACTACGTAATTTAAAGTTAATTAAATTTCATGTAACGTGTAAATCGAATATTTTAAGGATAATGAAATATTACCTAAAGTACTGTGCGAGTTCCGGCGTTGTCAGGTGTAGATACAGAAAATAGGCGCAGTGAATTATGGACGCCTTGGCATAGCGAGCGACGCGTAATTTGACGTCTGGGGTTCGCCGTCTACTGTACCCTGGAGAGGGCCATGGAGATTTTTTTGTGGGTGCAGGTAGCATTATGGAGAGTGTTACCGTGGGACACGGGGAGCGTGTCCCGTTGGTGTGGGTGTGTGGCGCCGGGTGTAGTGCATGGTTGTGTATTGGCGTTTGTACGCCGGGGTGTGTAGTGTAATGCATGTGGTGTGTAGTGTAATGCATGTGTAGTGGCTTATTAGACGCCAGCGTAATGCATAGTATTTACTGTAGTGAAATGTGCATGTTTTCACTGTGGATATCATGGATGTAGTATAGTGCATGACATTGTTGGCATTGTAGCGCCAAGGTGTAGCATGTGTAGCATAACTGGTTGTTGTAACACCGGGTGTATTGTAGACATTAGCGTTGAAGTATGTTAACGCAGGTGGTAGTGTGTGGCGGGTGGCCACTACACAAGAAATTATGCCTGACGAGTGTTGGTCAGGTAATTAATGGATTGCGAGAGAAAAGGGAGTGTGTGTGGCGTCTGGTTACTTATTGGTGGTGTTATTGGTGGTGACGTCTCGTGGTGTTTTGATGCGCTCTGGCGCAAGGCATATGCCTGTGGTGGTAATGGTGTTGGGGGACGCCGTGTGTGTTGTGTTGAGGGCGTTGAAGACGCTGTGTGTATGTTGAGGGCGTTGGGGACGCCGTGTGTTGTGTTGAGGGCGTTGGGGACGCCGAGTGTTGTGTTGAGGGCGTGGGGACGCCGTGTGTTGTGTTGAGGGCGTTGGGGACGCCGTGTGTTGTGTTGAGGGCGTTGGGGACGCCGAGTGTTGTGTTGAGGGCGTGGGGACGCCGTGTGTTGTGTTGAGGGCGTTGGGGACGCCGTGTGTTGTGTTGAGGGCGTTGGGGACGCCGTGTGTTGTATTGAGGGCGTTGGGGACGCCGTGTGTTGTGTTGAGGGCGTTGGGGACGCCGAGTGTTGTGTTGAGGGCGTTGGGGACGCCGGGTGTTGTGTTGAGGGCGTTGGGGACGCCGTGTGTTGTGTTGAGGGCGTTGGGGACGCCGTGTGTTGTGTTGAGGGCGTTGGGGACGCCGTGTGTTGTGTTGAGGGCGTTGCGGACGCCGTGTGTTGTGTTGAGGGCGTTGGGGACGCCGGGTGTTGTGTTGAGGGCGTTGGGGACGCCGTGGGTTGTGTTGATGGCGTTGGGGACGCCGGGTGTTGTGTTGATGGCGTTGGGGACGCCGGGTGTTGTGTTGAGGGCGTTGGGGACGCCATTGGGTGGTGTAGTGTAGTGGCGTTTGGACGCCTGGTATGGAGTGTGGTGTTGTGGAGTATATGGTGGCGCAGGGGCGCCAGGTAGTGGTCGGTAAGGTGAGTATTGGCGTAGCAAGGTCGGTGCGTTAGGACGCAGGAAGTGGTTGTGGGGATGTGTGGCGTTATATTGAGGTCATCAGTGGTTGGGATGACCAGAGGTAATGGTGTGTCGGAGTGGGTAAGTCTTATGGATAAGATGAAATGTGGATAATTGCAGGAGTTGGTGGCTGCAGTAGGCGAGCCACGTCGATATATCTAGCAAAACTCATAAAAGACTAATAAAAATTCATTATTCTCATTAAAATTTTCATTATAAATTATGTCGGAGTGGGTAAGTCTTATGGATAAGATTATAATGTAGAATTTCAAAATTTCAGGTATTGGTGGTTGCAGTGGACGAGCGAAGTAGATATACTAATTTCTTATTAAGTTGTTACAGGAATCTCGCTAGAGGCGAGCCAGTGGCAGTATGATGCTTTAGTGACATTAGTTGTGAAATTATTTTAATGAGGTATTTATTGTGATAAAGTATGTGTATGTATATACTGTATATTACCTCATCGGCACCATTACTGAGTGTTAGGCTTGAGAAGGTCCCCCGGGATCATGTCACAGAGCTTCAGGTAGAGTAGAAGGGAAGCTATGAGGCTACACTCAGTAATTCTAGAGAAAAAAAAAGGGGGAGGAAGTGAAGCCAACGTGACGTTATAGGCGAAATTCGCCCCCTGACATCAAAGCAGGGATAAGGGCCAGCTGCAATGGTTTTGCAGCTGCGCTCAGGCTATATACGGGGAGAGAGTAAGGAGCCGAGGGGGTTATGTAATAATGGGATCGAGCCAGGGGGCTCCGAGGGAATATTTTGCAGGTACAGCGGTCGGGAAGGTGTGAATACAGGTGGACACACTCTGGGCGGATGGGCCTAGACCAGAGAGCTGTGAGGGATCTACAGCGTTCTGGGATTGGTGCCCTGGAACGAGACGTCAGCACAGACCCAAGGGAACATGACCCTGGGGTAGGAATCTCCGTTGCTCTGGAGGCCAGGATCACGTTAGTTCAGAGCAACGATGGGACATTGACAACATTCACCAGGCTGGACAGCCTGGGTTTTGTCTGGGTCATGGAGGATCTATGACCTAGCAACCATGGGACACGAAGACAAGAGAGGTGATGCTGCCAATTTTGGAGGAGGCCAGTGCAACATTGTGTGATCATTGTAAGCCCTTATGTTAACAGTACAGGGCAAGATGTTAAATTATTAACTTGTTACTAAGGATGAAGAACCTTAGATATATATGTGTTGTGTATATATTAATGACTAGTGTCATTTCTGTTTAAGTGCCAGCATTCTGGTCCATGTAATTTTATGGTTATGTTTGTATGTAATTATATGTCAGCAGTTTAGGTATATGTGCATTGTTGGAGATGGGAAAAATTATTTCAGACTATTTTACCTGTGATATGATGTGAATATAATGTATATGTTGGAGAAGTGTTGTGAGTCATGTCGGGGAAAATTTTAATTTATTTTATTGTGTGTATGATGAACTTATTGGATGATTTTTTAGTTGTACACATATGGTGGGTGCATCCTCCAGGTCCTTGCACTAATGGAACCATTGCAATGATGCATATGGGGACATGTGCGTGTTTAAGGAGGGGAGTGGTGTTGTAATCCACAAGTTAGTAGGAATTATTAGCTAGAGGATCATTACTACAACACTTAACGAATGATGATTGAAAGTACATGTAAGTAGACACACTATGGATCACATATCTAAGAAAGGTCAATGGATTAAGACCGAAGCTGTTTAGCCAAATTAATAATTCCTGGAAAGAGGAATTATTCTTCGTCAGGCTTCTAGGAACAAGGTTACCGCTCTAGGGATAAGGTTAATCGGATTATACCTTCCTCAAGAGGCGTGGTGAAATGATTGAGGCCATGGTTGGCTGGAGTCAGTCTGATTGTGGGAGTTGAACTGGCAAGTCCTCCACGTCTCCGTTTGTGGCAGCAGCGAAGTGTAGCAGACAGCTATGCGAGAACCTGATGTGATCTTAGTGACGAAGTTAAGTCTGCAGTATGTGAGTATTGAATGAAAGACTAACCGGGTGTGGAGCGTTGTAGTAATCATTCCGTATTAGGGACTTGGGCGGAAGTTACGAGTGTGGGTGGTGATCGCGGAGGTCAAGTGGTCTATAGGTATTGGAAGTGAATTGACCTAATAGAGTATGTTAATTAATATAGTATTATTTGTCAGAGTCTATTCTTTGTAATTAAATGACAAAACCCGACGGCCTTTAAAAACCTTCCATATGTTCATTCATTGTGTTCCAGTACAAACCTAGTGGTACGCCTCAAGGGTCTGGTGTGTGTAGGAGTACACGTTGGTGGTAACGGTTGCAGAGGCAAGGTGTTATGTGTTGTGTAATCGCTGTGTTCGGAATGAACCGGGGTTCAGCGTCACGACAAACTTCCTTGGCGGCAGCATCCGCACGCTCATTTAAAGACACACCAATATGGCTGGGAACCCAACAAAACTCAACCGACTTAAATTTACTGTGAACAAGAAACAGCCAATGCTGGATCTCGACAACTACTGGATGGACCAGATTAAAGGACCCGAGAGCCATGAGGGCACTACGAGAGTCAACAACAACTACAAAGGAAGACTGACAACGAGAAAGCAGGAGACGAAGAGCATAGAGAATAGCATTCTGTTCCGCTGTAAAGATGCTAGTCTCCAGAGGTAAGCGACACACATAAGTGCGATCAGGAAAAACAACAGAGTAGCCAACACCGTCCGCCGACTTAGACCCATCGGTGAAGACAGAAACGGAGCGGGAGTGAGAAGAAAAGTGCTCAAGGAAAAGTGATCAAGGAAAAGGCGTTTTAGAAACGTAGGAGGGGTAAAAGCTTTAGTGATACGGGTCAAGGAAGTACAAAACCGCGGAAGAGGGACTCTCCACGGGGGCAAAGAAGGAACAACACGAGGAGAAACATTAGAAATACGAACGGAAAGAGAATCCTGGAGGCGAAATAACCGGACAGAAAGAGGGAGGTGGTGAAGAGGAACAGGAACCGCAGGAGGGGTAAAAGTTAAAGCACGACAGAGGCGAGAGGAAGGATGTTGTAAGGACCGCGCAAGATAGTGAAGACAGTAGCGATCACGGCGGTCCTGGAGAGACAGGAAGCCAGTGTCAACATACAAGCTAAGGACGGGAGTCGAACGAAAGGCACCAGAACTGAGGCGCAACCCAGTATGGTGCAAGGCATCAAGACAGCGAAGAGTAGAAGGAGAAGCAGACGAGTAAGCAGGGCAACCATAATCGAGCTTAGACAGGACAAGAGAGGAATGTAAAGCAAGGAGAGTGCACCTATCTGCCCCCCAAGAAGTATGGGACAAGACCCGAAGGAGGGTAAGGGCCTTAGAGCACTCAACACGGAGGTAAGAGATATGGGGAGACCAAGACAAACGAGTGTCAAGGAATAACCCCAAAAGCTTCGTGGAATCTTTGTATTCAAGGGGATGACCATAAAGTGACAAAGAGGGACTAAGAACAACCCGTTTCCGCGTAAAAGTCATGGCACAAGTCTTAGAAGTAGAGAACTTGAAGCAATGATCGGTGGCCCAAGACAACACGGCATCAATTGCAAGTTGAAGCCGGCGCTGAAGGAGAGGCGAATCATCACCCTGACAGCAAAGGGTAAGATCATCGACATAGAGAGCGGAGAAGACACCAGAAGGAAGAGAGGAAAGAAGACCATTGAGGGCAACCAGAAAAAGAGTAGTGCTCAGAACACTACCCTGGGGCACACCTTCGTATTGCTGAAAAGAGGCAGAGAGCGCGGTACCAAGATGCACCCGATAGGAACGACGAGAGAGGAAGCTGCGGAGAAAGAGAGGGAGATAACCACGAAGGCCAAAAGAATGAAGTTGAGATAGAATATGATATCGCCAAGTGGTGTCGCAAGCCTTTTCCAGGACAAAAAGGACGGCAGCAACGGAGGTCTTCGCAGCAAAAGCAGTACGAATATAGACCTCCAAGTTCACCAGGACATCTGTCGTGCTGCGGCACTTGCGGAAACCAAATTGAGAAGGGAAGAGGAGGTGATGGTGTTCCAGGAACCACATCAGACGAACGTTAACCATACGTTCAAAGAGTTTGCAGACAACTTGTAAGAGCAACAGGGCGAAAGTCCTTAGGGGAAGTACCCAGAGACCCCGGTTTGCGAACAGGGAGGACAACGGCATCGAGCCAGTCCTCAGGGACTGACGACGACTCCCAGATCCGATTATACAGACTCAGTAAATACTGAGACGTGCACGGAGGGAGATGGCGAAGCATCTCATAATGAATACCATCGGAGCCCGCCGCCGTAGAACCGCAGAGGGCCAGGGCAGAACGAAGTTCAGAGAGAGAGAAGGGATCATTATAGGGAAGTTGAAGACGAGTGCAGAAATCTAAAGGACGAGACTCACGGACAGGTTTACGAAGAAGAAAAGATTGGGGAAGATGAAGACCAGAGCTAACAGAAGAAAAGTGGGAACCCAGTACGGAAGCGACCTGCAACGGGTCCGCCACAAGAGTATCATGGAGGTGAAGGACCGGTGAAACATCGGGAACGAATTTACCCGCTATCTTGCGGATACGCTTCCAGATCTGGGCAAGAGGAGTTTCGGACGTAATTGTTGAGACATAAGATGCCCAACATTCACGTTTAGCCATACGGATGGCCCTATGAGCCACCGCACTCGCTTTCCGAAAGAAAAGAAAAGAATCGGTCGTCTGCCTACGGCGGTGCCTCTTCCAGGCTGCACGCTTACAGCGGACAGCCCGAGCACAGTCCGCATTCCACCAGGGAACGCACTTCCGTGGACCCCGAGAGGAAGAGTGAGGGATAGAGCGGAGGGCAGCGTTGAAGACAGTGTCATGAAAAAGGAGGAGAGCGCAAGAGAGAGGCAGAAGGGAGAGGTCAGAGAGAGAGTAGCCCTGAGGGTAAATAGGGTCCAGTCCGCCTTAGCAAACTGTCACCTAGGGAAAGAGAGGAAAGGGCGAAAAGAGAAAAAGGAAACAAGGATGGGGAAATGATCACTTCCATGGAGGTCATCAAGAACCTGCCACGTGAAATCTAAGTAAAGAGAAGAAGAGCAGAGAGAAAGATCAAGACAAGAAAGGGTGCGAGTCCGAGAGTCCAAATGAGTGGGCTCACCAGAATTCAGAAGATACAGGGAAGAAGAGAGGAGAAACGGCTCAAGAAGGCGACCCCGGGTATTCGTCAGAACGTCACCCCAAAGAGAATGACGACAATTGAAGTCACCCAGCAGGAGCACAGGCTCCGGCAAATGAGTCTAAGAGGCGTTTCAAATCAGGAAGAGAAAGCGGGACACTCGGGGAGAGATAAATGGAACAAACTGTGTACCATTTCCCCACACAGATACGAGCAGCAGAACAATGGAGAGGCGAAGGAAAAAGTAAAGGAACAAAGGGAACATCAGCACGAATCAAAAGAGCAGAAGAATTTGAAGCCCCAGCAACGGTTGGGGGGGGGGGGGAGAGAAAGGAATAGCCACGAAAACGACCAGGACGAGCACCAAGCATCGGCTCTTGGAGACAGACACAAAGGAGCGAAAACCGCGAAATCAGAAGTTGGAGTTCGAGGTAATTGGCGTAATAACCTCGAACGTTCAATTGAAGAATGGACAACGACGAGAAGAGAAAGGACAAAAACAGAGAACAAGGAAGAAACAAAGACGAAAGAGCAACAGAGCACGTTAAAGAATATCAGGGTCGGGATCAGGGTCAGCAAAGTCAGGGTTAGGGGGGCATGGGTAAACTGAGCAAAGACGGAGGGAAGGAAATGGGAGAACAGATCAGAGGTGGGCGGGCGGGGTCCGGAGGAGGAGGAGGAGACAACGGTGAGGAGCAGTCAAGGACAGCAGCAGGAAGAAGGGGAGTAGAAAGAGGGGAGCGCACCCCAGCAAGAGCAGCAACCGAAAGGGAAGCAGGGGCCAAAGAAACCTCCATAGCAGGAACAGGGGGCACAATCACTGAAACGGGAGGGGAAGGAGCAACAGAGCCAGAAGTAGGAGCTGAGGAAGAAAGCGAAGCCTTCTTACCCGCCGGGGAGGAGGAAGGAGAGGAGCCAGGCTTACGGTTCTGACTTAAAGAGACCGGTGTCACAGCAACTACGTACCGGGAAACGGATTCCAGTGTCTCAACAGGAGAAGCTGAACGAGAGCACACACGACGGCCGTTAGGAGAGCGATGGACATCCGCCTACACCGACAGGCGGCGGGGAGAGCCGATAGATGGAGGAAGAGGATGGGAAGAAGGATCGGAGGGGGACGAGGAAGAAGACACAGGAGACATGACAGACCGGGTAGAAAGAAGGGGAACCCCAGACAGAGGACCAGGAGGGGGACCCCTCGGGACAGAACACAAAGGGACAGTGGAGGGGGCAGTGGGCGTATCAGGGTCCAAGGCCCGGAAACGGTTGTGAGTCTGAGGAAGGGGGGAAGGACGAGGAGAGGAAGAGCGCAACACGCGAGCATAAGAGATGTTAGTATAAGGCGGGAGCCGGCGAACCTGGCGCCTCGCCTCAGGAAAAGATAAACGCTCCCGGTGCTTCAGGTTGAGGACGGCTGCCTCAAGCTTGTAATGGACACAGGCGCGGGAGAAGGTAGAATGGGCCTCACTGCAGTTGAGGCAGCGAGCTTGGGGAGAAGTGCACTCCGACTTAGAGTGACCTTCACCCCCACACACAGGACAGAGAGAGACAGTCCCAGAGCAGCGGAGGGCACCATGCCCAAACCTCCAGCACTTATTACAAAGCCGAGGAGAAGGGATATACTCTTGGACAGAGCACCTAGCACCAGCAAGAATGACAGTGGATGGGAGGGTCCTACCATCAAAGGTGATCTTCACAACACGAAGGGGTTGACGGCGACGACCACGAGGGGGACGAGTAAACGAGTCTACCTGGAGGACAGAATGGCCTTGGGCATCAAGGATATGCCGAATATCATCTTGGCAATCCTGCAGATTCCGAACATCGGTTGCAACATGGGGTGGGAGGAGAATAGTGCCAACACTGGCATTCATCTGAACGTTCTTGGAGACCCGAACAGGGATCTCGCCAAAGCAAGACAAGGCTGCCAAGCGGGAAGCTGCATCCTGAGAAGGAGCAGCAACGACATGTGTACCGCGACAAGTGGGTTAAAGGTAACGGACGCATCCACGGATTCAACAAGATGCCGATGGAGGGAGAAATCGTCAGGAGGCGCAGATTCAAGAGGGAGGAGATCAAAGTATTTGGCCCAAAAAGCGGGACCAAACAAGGCTCGATACACGTCAGTACGGGAAGGAATCAAGCGAGTGCGGCCGGGGCGCGAACGGCGATGAGAACCCCCAGAGAGAAGGGGGGGGGGGACAAAAAGACAGTAGTCACAACGAGAGACTTAGCCGCACCAGGGGACGAAGTGGTCACCACTGGGGGCTGGAGGCTCGACCTAACCACAGAGGAGGGAGGGGAGCTGGGGGAAGAAGTCAGGATGGTCAAAGGACGAGCAAGGTCGGGGCCCAACGTAGCAGAGGCTACAGGGCCCGGTCTTCCAAGACAGGCCGACTCGGGGGCTTGGTCGCCCACCCCACGAGCCCGACAGGGTAAACAGAAACATTCAACGACATAGGTACGAAGAGTGATAAATTCATCCACGAATGTGCCCCCATACCCACCATGGAGCCACAATTAGAGGCAGGACATCCAACAGGAAGCTATCGCCGATCATGCCGGGGCCCCCTAGGGGTGCGTCGTGAGTATATGCCCCACAAACGCCACCTTAAGAACCGTCAGTCCGTCGAGATCGGGTTCAGCGACGAAAGGGGGATTGACAATAAAAGGTTCCCCTCGCTCGAGACGTTGGGTACTACAGTTCTACGGGTTCAAGAGTATGCCTCCTCAAGCACCCGGGCGTCAAAATAGAAGAAGTCCAAAGAAATAATCCAAAACAAGCAAAAGGTCGGCAGGAAACGACAAGCAGATAGGAGAAGAGGGGGGAGAAAAACGAAACATAAGGAAAAGGAAAAGCGATCCTTCACAATTAGAGAAGACAGCAGCAGGAGTGCAAGGCCAGAGGACTGCCCCACGGAGCATCACACTCCGGCAGCCGTCCACCAAGCCCCCTCACGACGCCAACGGGCCGGATGGGGAGGGGGGTAAGTAATAATAAACTAAGAGTGCTAATTATAATTCCCATACCCGTCCTGTGGGCAGTAGTGGACCCAATAAACCCATCCTGTTGGTGGTAGTGGACCCCATGCCCATCCTTTGGACGGTAATGGACCCCATACGCATACTGTGGGCGGTTCTGGACCTAATATCCATCCTGTGGGCGGTGTTGTACCCCATACCATCCTGTGGGCGGCTGAGGTGGATCCTATACCCATCCTATTGGCGGTAGTGACCCCATAGCCATCCTGTAGGCCAGGGGTCTCCAAACTATGGCCCGCGGGCCACATCCGGCCCGCCACATAATTTCATCCGGCCCTCCAAACAAATCCCTGTGTGGTGGCCTTGAAAAAATAATTATCGTACGAATGGCATCGCAGAATTATTCAAAGCTGGGGCTGCTGATTGGTGGCGCTCAACCCGAGTCAGTTTTCCTCTCTCGATAGTGTGACGCACAGATACTAATACTGGTAGGTATGTGTTGTGCATTACAACCAATCAGTTGTGTATAACTGTATATTGTGGGGATGGAGGGCGAGTGGGGCTTCGCTGCTTCCGTTTCAGGGAGCACAAACACTGTACAATATTCTTTGCTCTGTACTTTGACAATGCCTTTATCTTAGTTATACAAAATAGCAATAATACTATTGTAGCCAAAAATATTGCATGTTTAAAATAGTTAAAATGGTAACCATTAAGTTTATCAACGAAAGCTGTTGCCATAATATTTACCACTTTATAATAATATGCTATGCTTTTTAACACCACATACAAGCTGTTGTTTTCCTGTAGAATTTATTTCATTTATTTTACCCTTATGTTTTCAGATATGGAAAAGATAAAGAAAAGAAAAGTGGACAGTGAGTGCCGTCGGTTCAATGACGAATGGAAGATAAAGTACTTTTTTGTGATAGCAAATGATAAAGCTTTATGCATAATATGTAGAGACAGTGTTGCTGTTCTGAAGGAATACAATATTCGTCGGCACTATGAATCTAAACATGGCTCAAGTTATTCTCACATCACAGGAGCAGAACGCACTAAATAGTTTGAATCATTTCAGCACAGTCTGCATTCTCAACAAGCTGTTTTCAGTAAGAAAAAATCTGAAAATGAAACTTCAACTAGAGCCAGTTACAAAGTTGCCTATGTGTTGGGTAAAAAAGGAAAACCTTTCACTGATGGTAGTATCATAAAAGAGTGTATAGTGGAAGCAGCAGGAGAGGTATGTCCAGAAAAAGTAAACCTCTTCAAAATGATAAGTCTTGGGTCAAATACTGTTGCTCGTAGAATTGAAGATTTAGGAGGCGACATAATTCGGCAAATAAAGGAAAAAACAAAAAGATTTTGTTGGTATTCTCTTGCGTTGGATGAATCAACTGATGTGTGTGATACTTCTCAGCTCTTAGTATTCATTCGTGGTGTTGATAGTGAATTTAATGTGAGCCAAGAATTAGCATCAGTTCACAGCATGCACACCACAACAACTGGAGAGGACATTTTCAATGAAGTAAGTAAAACTATGACAGAATGTAACCTGGAATGGAAACAAGTGCAGTGTGTGTGACAATTGATGGAGGAAAGAATATGTCTGGGACAAAGAAGGGTTTGGTTGGGCAAATTACAACAGCTTGTGAGGTTGGAGGATTCTCAAAACCCATTTTTCTGCATTGCCTTATCCATCAACAAGCATTGTGCCTAAAATATGTTGATATGTCTTGTGTCATGAAACCTGTTGTTTCTGTGGTTAATTTCATTAGATCTCATGCACTCAACCATCGCCAGTTCCGTGATTTCTTGAAAGAAATTGATGCGAAGTTTGTTAACTTGCCTTATTATACAGCAGTTAGATGGCTTAGTTGTGGAAAGGTTTTGCTGCATTTCTTTGAGCTCAGATTAGAAATTGATTTATTTCTCACAGAGAAAAATAACCCTCAGCCATTATTATCAGAATGTGAATGGATTTGGAAATTGGCATTTTTTGCAGATATGACAGGTCATATGAATAACTTGAATCTGAAATTGCAAGGCAAAACAAATTTGATCAGTGACTACTTTGTTCATGTCAAGGCATTCAGAGCAAAACTTGCGCTACTTGAAGGCCAGGTGAAGGTTAAGAATTTTGCTCATTTTCCATGTTGTGAAAAATTTCATGCAGAAAGTAAAGTTGAATTTCCTTTTTCATTTGCAAATGAAATAATTTCAGATTTGAAAAAACAGTTTCAGAAGCGATTTGCTGACCTTGATGCCAAAGCAAATGAAATCAGGCTCTTTCATAATCCATTTGACTGCAATGCTGAAAATCTTCCAACTCAATTTCAAATGGAAATTATTGATCTCCAGGCAGATGACAGACTGAAAGATAAGTATAGAGAAGGAAATCTGATTGAGTTTTATAAATGCTTGCAGCCAGATCAGTTTCCAAATTTGATAAAGTTTGCTTGTAGTTTTGTGCCCATTTTTGGTTCAACATACTTGTGTGAAAAAACTTTTTCCAAAATGAAGTATGTGAAATCTAACTATCGAGAAAATTTGTCTGATGATCACTTGAAATCAATTCTTACAATTGGCTCATCTAATCTGGAACCTGATTTTAATGAAATTTTGAAGTCAAAACGACAGTATCATTCGTCACACTAATTTGGTTGCATAAAACTAAAGGCAGGAATCTATTTAGTTTACCCTGATTTTTTCCAAAAAGATATGTTTTAATTTTTCCATGTTTATACTTTAATATTTGAGGAAATTAAATTACTGGCACTGATTTGTTTTTTGTTTTTTTTCATTTTTTATTCCTCCGGCCCGCATAAATATGGGAAATATATAATGTGGCTCTTACATTGAAAAGTTTGGAGACCCCTGCTGTAGGCAGTAGTGGACCCCATACCCATCATGTGGGCGGTAGCTATGCACCCCATACCAATCCTGTGGGCAATAGTGGACCCCATGCCCATCCTGTTTATGGTAGTGACCCCATACCCATCCTGTGGGTAGTGGTGGCCCCCCATACCCATCCTGTCAGTGGTTGTCGACCCAATACCCATCATGTGGGCGGTAGTGGACCCCATACTCATTTTGTGGGCGGTAGTGGAGTATATACCCATCCTGTGGATGGATGTGGCCCCCATACCCACACTGTGGGCGGAATTGGACCCCATACCAATCCTGTGGTCGGTATTGGACCCCATACCCATCCATTGGGCCGTAGTGCACCCCATACCTATCTTGTGGGCGGTAGTGACCCCCCCCCATACGCATCCTGTGAGTGGTTGTCGACCCAATACCCATCATGTGGGCAGTAGTGGACCTCATACCCATCCTGTAGGCGGTAGTGCACCCCATACTCATTTTGTAGGGGATAGTGGCGCATATACCCATCCTGTGGAAGGACGTGGCCCCCATACCCACCCTGTGGGCGGTATTGGACCCCATACGTTTCCTGTGGGCGGTAGTGGACCCCCCCATTCCTATCCTGTGGGCGGTAGTGAACCCCATACCTATCCTTTGGGCGGTACTTGACCCCATAAGCATATTGTGGGCGGTAATGGACCCATGCCCATCCCGTGGGCGGTACGTCTGGACCTTATACACATCCTGTATGCGACAGTGGAGGCCATGCTCATCCTTTGGGCGGTAGTTGACACTATACTTATTATGTGGACGGCAGTGGGCGCCATACCCATCCTGTGGGCGGTAGATGATATACTCATCCGGTCGGCGGTAGTTAAGCATATACCCATTCCGTGAACGGTACTGGACCCTATACTCATGTTATAGACGGTACCGGAGGCCATACCTATGCCGTGGGCGGTAGTAGACTCAATTTTCATCCTGTCGGTGATTTTGGACCCCATACCCATCCTGTGGGCGGTAGTGGACACCATACTCATCCTGTGGGTGGTAGAAGACTATATAACCATCCAGTTCGTGGTAGTGGACCCCATACCCATCCTGTAGATGATAGTGATCTACAAACCCATTCTGTGGGCAGTAGTGGACCCCATACCCATCCTGCAGGCGGTAGTGGACACCATACACATCCTGTGGGTGGTAGAAGACCATATAACCATCCAGTTGGTGGTAGTGGACCCCATACCTATCCTGTAGATGATAGTGGTCCCCTTACCCATCCTATGGGCAGTTGTTGGACCCAAACCCATCCTACAAGTGGTATGGGCCCCTTACCCACGTAACAGTTGGTAGTGGACCCTATACCCATCCTACAGTAGTTAGTAGACGCTATACCATCCTGTTTACAGTAGTTTACCCTATAGACATTCTAACGCAATATCGTTTTCTGTTGACGTTCCTACAATACATGCGTTAAAGATTTTTAAAGCACAAACTAGTGTATATAGTTTTGATGGGTGAAGCACTCCTATTATATGTAATAATTTATAGTGCTTATTATAATTTACTAAGAACAACTAATGTAGGCGATGAGTCACAATAACGTGGCTGAAGTATGTTGACAAGACCACACACTTGAGGTGAATGGACGACGACGTTTCGGTCCGTCCTGGACCATTCTCATGTCGATTCTCACAAACGAACGTCGTCGTCCCTTCACCTTCTAGTGTGTGGTCTGGTCAACAAGAACAACTAATATTTCTCAAAACAAAACGACGAGCCTTCAATAGGATGTAGCTGATCTGTAATATTCTAAGAGCATGGACAATAGTAGGTAAATTTCACAACCCATGTGGGACCTGACAAACTACAATTTTCATTATAATTGAACCAATCACGACTATTCTGCTTTCTACGGCGATGAACGGGTACTGTGAGACGTAAATTGGTAAGTGAGGAAGAGTTTGGGCCGTGAAAACAATATAACTGGGAATATACCACATATGTACTAATTCATAAGGAAAATATTGACTATGAGCAATCTTGCTCTCGTGCAAGACAGCATATGTGCTGTCTTGCGCGAGAGCTGGTTGGGAGGAGGCAGAGTGGCCCTACTCATGAGAAAGGAATGGAGTTTCAAGGAGATGGTTATCCCAGGCTGGGAGGGGTTTAGAGACTACATAACAGGCACCATGACAATGGGAGGACGAAGAGTAGTAGTAACAGTGATATATAACCCCCCACCAAATGACAGAAGACCCAGACAAGAGTATGACAGAAACAACATGGCAATTAACAATATAATTGAGATGGCAACCTCTGTTGCCTGTAGAATTCGATCCCATGTGCTTATCATGAAAGACTTCAATCCTGCAAGGATAGACTGGGAGAACAAGGAACTGCAAGGAGGAGAGGAAACATGGGGAGCTAAACTACTGGAGGTGGCAACAAAAAACTTTTTAAGCCAGCATGTCAGGGAACCCACAAGAATGAGAGGAAACGATGCACCAGCGAGAAACTACCTTTACTTCAGTGTTAATGACTCTGGCATAAGGGAAATTGACTTCGAAGCCTGATAAAAATAGTGGGCTGTACTATGGGGGATCTAGTATAAATGGATGTAGGGACAGTAGTTAGCATTAAGAGTTATCAAATATGGGAGATCTAAAAGGCCCGGCCCCCAAGTAAAATATCCACAGTGAATATTAATTGGCTGCACAATGTCAGTCTAGAGGTTGATCATAGATCTCCTACACAAGAAGAATGGATACTCCTCTACTAACTTACTTATTTATTAACACCTTAACAACCCCCATACACACTCACCCCAATAACAATAATAATAATTACTTTACCACACTATCTTACGTTAAAAGCCTTGGTCCACATAAGCAGGATACAAGGTTTACACTGAGAACAAGATAGGGTAAAGTACTGCTAGTGAAGCACTTGAAGCTTGGGCAGATTAGGGAGGTAGTGAGCCCACGTGGTACCACTGGGACTCCTTAGAACAACTAGGACTATAAACACTAGGAACACCTAATTCATACAAAGTATAATATTCTACACATTAGAACACGCCTATGCCAGACAATGAGGACACAATACAGTATACTTAACTCGGTAGTTAAACACAGAAATAGAGAGACAAGAGGTAGAGGAGGAATTTCTTTTCACCACAACGCCAGCTCAGAGAAGAGAGCGCGTCTCCACTCTCCTCCCTCAGTTCACTCTCTGCCAGCAGACTACTCAACTAACCGTACAGCATTCCTATCCCAAGTTTACTCAGGTTTACTTTACAAATGATTAGAAAGTATTAGTAAACATAGTTGGTGCCTATTTTATTATTTAATAATCAACCCCAAGCTCAGTCTTTAAATGCTCTTTGAGAAACAAGAATAGTCTTACGTCTGGCAGGGAAGATACACACAAATGCAGCTCGCCATGCGTCCAATACTATAAGGTAGTTTATTTAGCTCAATTTTGACCTCTGGTTTCCACTGAGGAACCCAGGGTCGTAACAAGGCCCCAGTAGGAATGAGCAATCACAGTGTACTGACGTTTGAGTATCTGGTCGAAGAAGGGTTAAAGTACTCGAGAAAGGGACCTGAAAGTAAAAGGCTAGCATTCCGTAAGGGAAACTATGTGGAGATAAGTAAATTCCTAACGGATATAACTTGGGAAACAGAGCTCAAGGGAAAGACGACCCATGACATGATGGAATACATCACGCAGAAGTGTAAGGAGGCTGCCGAAAAGATTCCTGACCGAAAAAAATAAATACAGATGAGAAACCCGTGGTTTAATCAGAGATGTAAGCTAGCTAAGCAACTAAGTAAAAGAGCATGGAGAAACTACAGAAATAATACTTGAGAGCAGAGAAGGATACCAGAGAGCCAGGAATGAATACGTCAGGGTGAGAAGAGAGGGAAAAGGGCAATATGAAAACGACATAGCAAACAAGGCTAAATTGCTGCACAGCCACATCAGGAGAGAGACAACAGTGAAGGAACAGGTAATGAAACTGAGGATAAGGGCAAACAGATTCACTTCAAACAACAAAGAAGTGTGCGAGGAACTCGGTAAGAAATTCCAGGAAGTCTTCACACAAGAGCAAGGAGAAGTTCCAGAGATAAGAGAAGGAATAGTTAACCAGACACCACTAGGAAAATTTGAGATTACCAGTGGGGATGTGAGGAAGCTTTTGTTACAGTTGGATGTGACAAAGGCTATAGGCCCAGATGGAATATCGCCATGGATACTAAAGGAAGGAGCAGAAGCACTGTGCCTGCAACTCTGTGGTGTATAACAAATCTCTGGTTTCAGGCGAACTGCCAGAAATTTGTAAGATTGTAAACGTAGTCCCGATATACAAGTAGGGCGTGGAGGAAGTACAAAGGACAGAGGACAACAAGATCAGATGCAACAAAGCTTGGAACGATTACATTAGCATAAGAAGAGTATCAGAAAAAATGTGAGAACGATATTGGGATCAAAGTGATAAGCAACCTAAAAAACTACACAGCCATATAAAAAGAAATATGTTGGTGAACGACCGACTAAGGAAACAAGACTGAGGAAAACAGAAGGGGGCATATACTGAAACTGACAAGAAAATATGTGAGGCACTGAATGCCAGTTTCCATGGAGTGTTCACAACCAAGCCTGAGCAGCTCTCATTATTAATAAAGATTACCCTAGAGGAAAGACTATCAGATATAGAGGTGACAGAGGAAGTTTTGAAAAAGTTGACAACATTAGATGCAACTAAAGCAGTTGAACAAGACAAAGTATCACTGTGGATACTAAAAGAAGCAGCGCAGACCCTCTGTGTGCCTCTGGCAATGATTTTTAATCAGTAACTCATGTCAGGAGAATTGCCCAGTTGCTGGAAGAAGGCAAATGTCATAACAATTTTCAAGAAAGGGGATAGGGAGAGGGCACTTAAGTATAGCCCGGAATCACTGACAAGCATCCCGGGCAAAATACTTGAAAGAATAATTAGGCCAAGACTTGTTGCACACCTACAGAACATTAGGTTTGTAAACAAACCTAATGTTCACACACACACACACACACACACAAGAAGAATTCATGGTATAATAGGGCATGTATGAAAACAAAAACTGAACAAAAGGGCGTGGAGGAACTTCCAGAATAACAGAACACCAGAAAGCAGAGAGAGATACCAGAGAACCAGGAATGAGTATGTCATGGTGAGAAGAGAAGCAGAGAAAAGTTATGGAAATGATATAGCAAACAAAGCCAAGACCAAAAAAAACCTACTCCACAGTCACATAAGAAGGAAAACAACAGTGAAAGACCAGGTAGTGAAACTTAGAACAGGCGAGGACTGGTATACAGAGAATGACAAAGAGGTGTGTGGTGAACTTAACACGAGGTTCCAAGAGGTCTTCACAACAGAACAAGGTGAGGTCACTGTGCTAGGAGAAAGGGCAGTAAACCAGTTGTTACGGCCCTACTGGGACGCAACCGGGTTCTTTTCTGATGGTAGTAGAGCTTGGGAATCCGGCCCCAAGTTAATAGAGGCTTTCAAGGGGTGTGTTCCGTAACGCAAGTTAAATTAAAGGGGGAGGGATACAAATGTTCCAGTTTTTCTAATATATTTACCACCACCATGTATAAATAAATAACAGTCGCACGCGGGGATTATTATTACACTTATGTACAGTTGCGTCTTCCTCCAAAGACACTGGATGCTCAACGATGCTCACTCTGGGTAGCCCTGGTTCCTTCTTCCGTGGCCCACGATGAATCAACTATGACTATGACGAATCTACCCTGGCCACAGGCCAGCCAAATCACAGTCCCACTGGGTGCTTCGTCGTGGAGGCCTTCAACCACAATCCAGCCTGTAGCTGGCAGGTACAGATCAGCTCCGCTGTGTAGGCCACTCCACGACCGATACTTAGGGTTGCGTGCCCTAGCCAGGAGCCTCGTGTGACTCGCTGGTCACTCCTCATACAGCACCCCAGTGGGTAGTCTCCTCCACCAGTCAACCCCGGATAAGGTGATTCCCAACACTGCCACTCCTCAGGCAGGCTATTACTCTCGACAGAGTTCGTCCAGGGGTGGCTCACAGCTTCTTCAGCAGACTGGTGAAGAGACCTTGGCTGCCTTGGGTAGACTGGTCCATCGTCCAACACAGCAGTCCCAGGTCGACTCTGCAATCAGACACGTCATTAGTACTGGGACGCTCTAGGGAACCTCACTTACAGGCTTAGACACAAATGTTCACCTCTTCACTCAATAGATGGCGTTGCTGTCTAAGCGCCACCTCACCAGAGGTCAGCAGCGGCTATTCCACGAGCCAATTAAGACGGAAATCCAGCACGTATTGCCGGCGCCTCTCGTCATCACTAGATGGCGTCGTCCATTTGGAGGAGGGTTTCGGGAGCGGACTTACAGATGGCGTTGTTGTCACTGCTCCGTGCTCCGACAATGGACTCGTGTCCGTAACACCAGGCGGCCTTGGAAGAGTTCGAAATTTACGAGTGAGGAGGTCAAGAGACACCAGCTGGATCTAGTTGTTAGAAAGGCTGTTGGTCCAGATGGGATCTCGCCATGGGTACTGAAAGAGTGTGCAGAGGCACTTTGCTTGCCACTCTCCATAGTAGGTCACTGGAGACGGGAGACCTACCAGAAATATGGAAGACGGCAAATGTGGTCCCAATATACAAAAAGGGCGACAGGCAAGAGGCACTGAACTACAGGCCAGTGTCCTTGACTTGTATACCATGCAAGGTGATGGAGAATATCGTGAGAAAAAACCTGTTAGCACATCTGGAGAGAAGGGACTTCGTGACAAATCGCCAACATGGGTTCAGGGAGAGTAAGTCTTGCCTGACTGGCTTAATGGAATTCTACGACCAGGTGACAAAGATTAAGCAAGAAAGAGAGGGCTGGGCGGACTGCATTTTCTTGGATTGTCGGAAAGCCTTTGACACAGTACCGCATAAGAGGCGGGTGCATAAGCTGGAGAGACAGGCAGGTGTAGCTGGTAAGGTGCTCCAGTGGATAAGGGAGTATCTAAGCAATAGGAAGCAGAGAGTTACGGTGAGGAGTGAGACCTCCGATTGGCGTGAAGTCACCAGTGGAGTCCAACAGGGCTCTGTACTCGGTCCTATCTTGTTTCTGATATATGTAAATGATCTCCCGGAGGGTATGGATTCATTTCTCTCAACGTTTGCGGACGATGCCAAAATTATGAGAAGGATTAAGACAGAAGCGGACTGTTTGAGGCTTCAAGAAGACCTAGACAAACTGAAGGAATGGTCGAACAAATGGTTGTTAGAGTTTAACCCAACCAAATTTAATGTAATGAAGATAGGTGTAGGGAGCAGGAGGCCAGATACAAGGTATCATCGTCATATGCCAGGCTGGCCAACATACGCACGGCATTCAGAAACTCGTGTAAACAATCATTCAGGACTTTGTATACCACATATGTCAGGCCAATCCTGGAGTATGCAGCCCCGGCATGGAGTCCATATCTAGTCAAGGATAAGACTACACTGGAAAAGGTTCAAAGGTTTGCCAGCAGACTAGTACCCGAGCTGAGAGGTATGAGCTGCGAGGAGACACTACGGGAATTAAACCTCACTTCGCTGGAAGACAGAAGAGTTAGGGGGAAACATGTTCACCACATTCAAGATTCTCAAGGGAATTGATAGGGTAGATAAAGTCAGGCTATTTAATGCAAGGGGCACACGCACAAGGGGACACATGTGGAAACTGAGCTCCCAAATGAGCCACAGAGATATTAGAAAGAACTTTTTTTAGTGTCAGAGTGGTTGACAAATAGAATGCATTAGGAAGTGATGTGGTGGAGGCTGACTCCATACACAGTTTCAAGTGTAGATATGATAGAGCCCAATAGGCTCAGGAACCTGTACACCTGTTGATTGACGGTTGAGAGGCGGGACCAAAGAGCCAGAGCTCAACCCCCACAAGCACAACTAGGTGAGTACACACACACATTCCTGGCGCCAGCTAGAAACAATGGGCAGAGTTTCTTTTACCTTGATGTACCTGTTACCTAGCAGTAAATAGGTACGTGGGAGTTAGACAGCTGTAATGGGCTATTTCCTGGGTGTGTGTGTGTTAGTGTGATAAAAAAATTAGTAGTTAGTAACAGTTGATTGATTGACAGTTGAGAGGCGGGCCGAAAGAGCAGAGCTCAACCCCCCGCAAGTAAGCAATTATCAAAATAAGGCACCAAACCGGGAAGGCTATGTAGCACCATCAAATGTGCGGAATAATCAGGGGGCTCTAAATATCACCAACGATGTCAATTCGAGAACAAAAACGCATAAGGCGAATGATATCAAAAGTAGTCGAGTCACCAAGAATTCTATTGAGAGACAGGTGACCGCGAGGGGCGGTCGGAAAGCAAGACACACGCTCGTCCTGGAAGTCAGGACATTCAAGAAGGACATGCACGACTGTAAGAGGGACAATGCAATTAGGACAATAAGGAGCAGGGCGGCGCTCCATCAAGTGACCATGGGTTAAGCGAGTATGGTCAATATGCAACCTCGCCAGAGCCGTTTCCCATCGCCGGTTACGGTGGTAAAAGGACAGCCACGAGGAAACGCAACCTTTAAGAGTACGTAGTTTGTTACCAGTAACAGACGAAAGTCGGAATATGGAATACCTTTACGAGAGATGGGACAAGAGCGGACAGCTTCCTTGGTGGCAGCATCCGCACGCTTATTTAAAGACACACCAATATGGCTGGGAACCCAACAAAACTCAACCGACTTAAATTTACTGTGAACAAGGAACAGCCAATACTGGATCTCGACAACTACTGGATGAACCGGATTAAAGGACCCAAGAGCCATGAGGGCACTACGAGAGTTAACAACAACTACAAAGGAAGACTGACAACGAGAAAGCAGGACACGAAGAGCAGAGAGAATAGCACAAAAACTCCGCTTGTGAAGATGCTAGTCTCCGGAGGTAAGCGACACACGTAAGTGAGATCAGGAAAAACAACAGAGTAGCCAACACCTTCCGCAGACTTAGACCCATCGGCGAAGACAGAAACGGAGCAGGAGAAGAAGAAAAGTGCTCAAGGAAATGGCGTTTTAGAACCGTACGAGGGGTAAAAGCTTTAGTGATGCGGGTCAAGGAAGTACAAAACTGCGGAAGGGGGACTCTCCATGGGGGTAAAGAAGGAACAACACGAGGGGAAACATTAGAAATACAAATGGAAAGAGAATCCTGTAAGCGAGATAACCGGACAGAAAGAGGGAGGTATTTTTTTTCTACCACAGACGTGGCCTCACATTTACAATGCTAACCAGCATATATACATTTTCTTCTGTCCTCCATGGACAGGGTTAGAGAAGTGTTAAACATATAGTTCAAGGGTTTATTGAACACTGAACCACATAAGGTGATTCGGTGCTTCTAAAATGCTAAGCTAACCTACATACGTAAATACATCGATACACAGATTTACGTATGCCCTGCATTAAGTGTTTGATGTGTCTTTTACATAGTGTCATTAATGTACATTCACAAAGGTGAAATGTAATTCTGATCAGCTTCCATATATACTTTATACCCATACATATACATACATATACATACACACACATATACATATATACACACACATGCATTCACATACATATGTCTCAATTACTCTGACAGGGTGAGATAGCTGGTAAAGAAACAAGTGTGCAATTAAGCACTTAATCACTGAAGGTGATGAAGGTGCTTTTACAAGCTCAGGTTATATGGTTACATCATTCATTATATTATATATATATATATATATATATATATGTTGTACCTAGTAGCCAGAACGTCGTACTCGGCCTACTATGAAAGGTCCGATTTGCCTAATAAGCCAAGTTTTCCTGAATTAATATATTTTCTCTAATTTTTTTCTTATGAAATGATAGAGCTACCCATTTCATTATGTATGAGGTCATTTTTTTTAATTGGAGTTAAAATTAACGTAGATATATGACCGAACCTAACCAACCCTACCTAACCTAACCTATCTTTATAGGTTAGGTTAGGTAGCAGAAAAAGTTAGGTTAGGTTAGGTTAGGTAGGTTAGGTAGTCGAAAAACAATTAATTCAAGAAAACTTGGCTTATTAGGCAAATCGGGCCTTGCATAGTAGTCTGAGAAGTGCGTTCTGGCTACTAGGTACGACATATATATATATATATATATATATATGTCGTACCTAGTAGCCAGAACTCACTTCTCAGCCTACTATTCAAGGCCCGATTTGCCTAATAAGCCAAGTTTTCCTGAATTAATATATTTACTATAATTTTTTTCTTATGAAATGATAAAGCAACCCTTTTCTCTATGTATGAGGTCAATTTTTTTTTATTGGAGTTAAAATTAACGTAGATATATGACCGAACCTAACCAACCCTACCTAACCTAACCTAACCTATATTTATAGGTAAGGTTAGGTTAGGTAGCCAAAAAAAGCTAGGTTAGGTTAGGTAGGTTAGGTAGACGAAAAAACATTAATTCATGAAAACTTGGCTTATTAGGCAAATCGGGCCTTGAATAGTAGGCTGAGAAGTGCGTTCTGGCTACTAGGTACGACATATATATATATATATATATATATATATATATATATATATGTCGTACCTAGTAGCCAGAACGCACTTCTCAGCCTACTATGCAAAGCCCGATTTGCCTAATAAGCCAAGTTTTCATGAATTAATTGTTTTTCGACTACCTAACCTACCTAACCTAACCTAACCTACCTTTTTCGGCTACCTAACCGAACCTAACCTATAAAGATAGGTTAGGTTAGGTTAGGTAGGGTTGGTTAGGTTCGGTCATATATCTACGTTAATTTTAACTCCAATAAAAAAAAATTGACCTCATACATAATGAAATGGGTAGCTTTATCATTTCATAAGAAAAAAATTAGAGAAAATATATTAATTCAGGAAAACTTGGCTTATTAGGCAAATCGGGCCTTGCATAGTAGGCTGAAAAGTGCGTTCTGGCTACTAGGTACGACATATATATATATATATATATATATATATATATATATATGTCGTACCTAGTAGCCAGAACGCACTTCTCAGACTACTATGCAGGGGCAGATTTGCCTAATAAGCCAAGTTTTCATGAATTAATTGTTTTTCGACTACCTAACCTACCTAACCTAACCTAACTTTTTCTGCTACCTAACCTAACCTAACCTATAAAGATAGGTTAGGTTAGGTTAGGTAGGGTTGGTTAGGTTCGGTCATATATCTACGTAAATTTTAACTCCAATAAAAAAAAATTGACCTCATACATAATGAAATGGGTAGCTTTATCATTTCATAAGAAAAAAATTAGAGAAAAAATATTAATTCAGGAAAACTTGGCTTATTAGGCAAATCGGGCCTTGCATAGTAGGCTCAGAAGTGCGTTCTGGCTATTAGGTACGACATATATATATACACATTGTATAATTGATATATTACATGGTCAATCTTGGATACAAGTCCAATATATCATCAAGTGTTCCAGTACAACCCGTTCTCGCACTTTCTTACAGACAATATTGACTTGTTAAATATGTGCATATGTGACATACTAATTTATTGTAAATATTTTAGTTTACCTTGAAAAGCTTCATAGAAAACACCGACCTTACCTAACTTTCTTATTATGTTAAGATAAGCATCTTATTGCTTCGTAATTACAATTATTACTTAACCTATACCTATAATAGGTTAAGTAATAATTGTAATTACGAAGCAATAAAAGACGCTTATCTTAACATACTAAGGTGGTTAGGTGAGGTCGGTGTTTTCTATGAAGCTTTTCAAGGTAAACTAAAATATTCACAATAAATTAGTATGTCACATATGCACGAATTTAATAAGTCAATACTGATTATACAAAAGTGTGAGATCGGGTTGTCCAGTACTCGTATAGTAATTACAGAGTTCAGCATACCTTAGCCCAGGAGGGCGAAAGTCAGGCAATATGGGACATTCTACAATATAATGTTCAAGAGTGCATGTTTTCTCTTTCACAAAGTTGACACATTGTGTACTCGACATTTGGGTTTTGAGAAAGCTGCCAGATACGTCTATATCCCAGGCGTATTCTGGCCACTATAACATCACATTGCCGGGTTCTTGTTCTATTAGTCCCATATGTGAATGTCTCCTCAAGATATCTATCATGATATTTAATGCTACAACTTTCAGGTCTTTGTGAATTTGTTAGGTCGGTGAGACCTTTATTAGATATTTGTTTAAGTATTCTCTGTCACTGCTAATGAAACACCCATATCAATTTCTACCACTGGTTTTCTGCAGGCTGCCTTTTCAAGCATATAAACAGGGTCATGCCTTGAGATGCCAACATGTGATGGTATCCATAGGAGTTTAATCTCAAATCTGTTTTATTTAGAAGCTAAAACATTCATTCGAATATCACTGACTATTTTCTGGGTGTCACTACTATGTGCGTTCAATGCCAGGAGTGCACTCTGCGAGTCACAGTATATAAGTCCACTGCCTTTGTCTTTTAAAAATTCAGTGGCAAGGTATATGCCTGCAAGTTCGGTTTGAGTTGTATTTGCCCAGTCATTGACGCGCTCCATTGCTGTATGTACGAGAGATGATGGTGAAGAGAGGGCGGGTGGTGAAGAGGAACAGGCACCGCAGGAGGGGTAAAAGCTATAGCACGACAGAGGCGAGAGGAAGGATGTTGTAAAGACTGCGCAAGATAGCGAAGACAGTAGCAATCACGGCAGTCCTGGAGAGATAGGAAGCCAGTGTCAACATACAAGCTAAGGACGGGAGTCAAACGAAAGGCACCAAAACTGAGGTGCAACCCAGTATGGTGCAAAGCATCAGGACGGCGAAGAGTAGGAGAAGCAGACAAGTAAGCAGGGCAACCATAATCGAGCTTAGACAGGACGAGAGAGGAATGTAAAGCAAGGAGTGAGCACCTATCCGCTCCCCCCCCCCCTCCCCCTCAAGAGGTATAGGACAATACCCGAAGGAGGATAAGGGCCTTAGAGCACTCAAAACGAAGGTAAGAGATATGGGGAGACCTAGACAAACGAGTGTCAAGGAATAACCCCAAAAGCTTCGCGGAATCTTTGTACTCAAGGGGATGACCATAAAGTAACAGAGGGATGAAGAACAACCCGTTTCCGAGTAAAAGTCATGGCACAAGTCTTAGTAGTAGAGAACTTGAAGCCATGATCAGTGAGGAGAGACGACGATGCCAACGACACAGCATCAATCGCAAGTTGAAGCCGGCATTGAAGGAGAGGCGAATTATCACCCTGACAGCAAAGGGCAAGATCATCGACAGAGATCGGAGAAGACGCCTGAAGGAAGAGAGGAAAGAAGTCCATTGAGGGCAACCAGAAAAAGAGTAGTGCTCTGAACACTACCCTGGGGCACACCTTCGTATTGCTGAAAAGAGTCAGAGAGCGGTACCAAGCCGCACCCGAAAGGAACGACGAGAGAGGAAGCTACGGAGAAAGAGAGGGAGATGACCATGAAGGCCAAAAGAATGAAGCTGGGATAGAATATGATATCGCCAAGTGGTATCATAAGCCTTTTCCAGGTCAAAAAGGAAGGCAACATCATAGGTCTTCGCTGCAAAAGCAGTATGAATATAGACCTCTAAGTTCACCAGGACATCTGTCGTACTGCGGCACTTGCGGAAAAGAAATTGAGAAGGGGAGAGGTGATGGTGTTCCAGGAACCACATCAGACGATCGTTAACCATACGTTCAAAGAGTTTGCAAACACAACTTGTGAGGGCGATAGGGCACAAGTCCTTAGAGGATGTTCCCAGAGACCCTGGTTTGCGAACAGGGAGGACAACGGCATCGAGCCAGTCCTCAGGGACTGACGACGACTCCCAGATCCGATTATACAGACTCAGTAAATACCGAGACGTGCACGGAGGGAGATGGCGAAGCATCTCATAATGAATACCATCGGAGCCCGTCGCTGTAGAATCGCAGAGGGCCAGGGCAGAACGAAGTTCAGAGAGAGAGAGAAGGGATCGTTACAGGGAAGTCGAAGACGAGTGCAGATATCTAAAGAGCGAGACTCAAGAACCGGTTTACTTAGAAGGAAAGATTGGGAAAGATGAAGACCAGAGATAACAGAAGAAAAGTGGGAACCCAGTTCGGTAGCGATCTGCAACGGGTCCTCCACAAGAGTACCATAGAGGTGAAGGACCGGTGAAACATCGGGAACGAACCTACCCACTATCTTGAGGATACGTTTCCAGATCTGTGGCAGAGTAGTTTCGGACGTAATGGTGGAAATATAAGATGCCCAACATTCACGTTTAGCCGTACGGATGACCCTACGGGCCACCGCACTTGCCTTCCGAGAGAACAGAAAAGAATCGGCCGTCTGCTGACGGCGGTGCCTCTTCCAGGCTGCACGCTTACAGCGGACAGCCCGAGCACAGTTTGCATTCCACCAGGGAACGCACTTCCGTGGGCCCCGAGAGGAAGAGCGAGGAATAGAGCGGAGGACAGCGTCAAAGACAGTGTCATAAAAAAGGAGGAGAGAGCGAGGGAGAGGTAGAAGGGATAGGTCAGAGAGAGCAGCACTGAGGGTAGAGAGGTCCCAGTCCGCTTTTGCAAACTGCCACCTAGGGAAGCAGAGGGGAGGGCGAAAAGAGAAAAAGGTAAGAAGTATAGGGAAATGGCAGTGGCCTCCATGGTCTCTGCCATGGAGGTCATCAAGAACCTGCCACGTGAAATCAAAGTAAAGAGAAGAAGAGCAAAAAGAAAGATCAAGACAGGAAAGGGTGCGAGTCTGAGAGTCCAAATGCGTGGGCTCACCAGAATTCAGAACAGACAGGGAAGAAGAGAGGATAAACGGCTCAAGAAGGCGATCCCGGGTGTTCGTCAGTACATCACCCCAAAGGGAATGACGACAATTGAAATCTCCCAGCAGGAGCACAGGCTCTGGCACAGAGTCCAGTAAGTGTTTCAGATCAGGAAGAGAAAGCGGGACACTCGGGGGGAGATAAATGGATCAAACAGTGTACCATTTCCCCACAAAGATACGAGCAGCAGAACAATGGAGAGGCGAAGGAAAAGGAAGAGGACAAAGGGAACATCAGAGCGAATCAAGAGAGCAGAAGAGTTAGGAGCCCCAGCAACAGCTGGGGGGGGGAAGAGAGAAAGGAATAGCCACGAAAGCGACCAGGACGAGCACCAAGCATCGGCTCCTGGAGACAGACACAAATGGGCGAAAACTGAGAAATCAGAAGTTGGAGTTCGAGGAAATTGGCGTAATAACCACGAACGTTCCATTGATGAATAGACATCGACGGGAAGAGAAAGGACAACAACAGAGAACAAGGAAGAAACAAAGGCGAAAGAGCAACACAGCACGTTAAAGATGATCAGGGTCAGCAAAGTCAGGGTTAGGGGGGCATGGATAAACTGAGCAAATGTGGAGAACAGACCAGAGGTGGGCGGGCGGAGTCCAGAGGAGGAGACAACGGAGAGGAGCAATCAAGGACAGCAGTAGAAAGAGGGGAGTGCACCTCAGCAAGGGCAGCAACCGAGAGGGAAGCAGGGGCCAAAGAAACCTCCATAGCAGGAACAGGGGGCGCAACCACCAAAACGGGAGGGGAAGGAGCAATAGAGTCTGTAGTAGGAGCCGAGGAAGAGAGCGAAGCCTTCTTACCCGCCTAAGAGCAGGAAGGAGAGGAGCCAGGCTTACGCTTCTGACTTAGAGAGACCGGTGTCCCAGCAACTACGTACCGGGCAACGGATTCCAGCGTCTCAACAGAAGCAGCTGAACGAGAGCACACACTATGGCCGTTAGGGGAGTGATGGACATCAGCCCACACCGACAGGCGGCGGGGTGAGTCAATAGATGGAGGAGAAGGATGGGGAGAAGGATGAGGAGAAGGATGGGGAGAAGGATGGGGAGAAGGATGGGCAGAAGGATAGGGAGAAGGATGGGAAGGAGGATCGGAGGAAGACGAGGAAGACACAGGAGACATGACAGACCGGGTAGAAAAAAGGGGATCCCCAGACAGAGGACCAGGAGGGGGACCTTTCGGGACAGAACTCAAAGGAACAGAGAAGGGGGCAGTGGGCGTATCAGGGTCCAAGGACCGGAAACGGTTGTGAGTCTGAGGAAGGTGAGAAGGACGAGGAGAGGAAGAGCGCAACACGCGAGCATTAGAGACGTTAGCATAAGGCGGGAGCCGGTGAACCTGGCGCCTCGCCTCAGGAAAAGATAAACGCTCCCAGTGCTTCAGGGTGAGGACGGCTGCCTCAAGCTTGTAATGGATACACGCACGGGAGAAGATAGGATGAGCCTCACTGCAGTTGAGGCAGCAAACCTGGGGAAAGGCGCAGTAGTAACAACTAGAGATGGAGCCGTGCCAGGGACGAGGTAGTCACCACTGGGGGCTTGGGCTCGACCCAACCACGGAGAAGGGAGGGGAGCCGAGGGGAGTAGTCAGAAGCGCCAAAGGAGGAGCAAGGTCGGGGCCCAATGCAGCGGAGGCTAGAGCCCGGTCTTCCAACACGGACCGACTCGGGGGCTTAGTCGCCCACCCCACGAGCCTGAGAAGGTAAAGGAGGAACAGAACACAACATAGGTACGAACCATAAACATTCATTCACGAATGTGCCCCCACACCCACCATGGAGCCACGATTAGAGGCAGGACGCCCAACAAGAAGCTATCGCCGATCATGCCGGGCCTCCTAGGGGTGCGTCGTGAGTAGACGCCCCACAAACGCCACGTTAAGAACAGTCAGTTCGTCGAGATCGGGTTCTGTGACGAAAGGGGGATTGACAATAAAAGGTTCCCCTCGTTCTCGACGTTGGGTACGACAGTTCTATGGGTGCAAGAGTATGCCTCCTCAAGCACCCGGGCGTCAAAATAGAAGAAGTCGAAAGGAATAACCAAAACAAGCAAAAGTTCGGCTGGAAACTACAAGCAGATAGGAGAAGAGGGGGAGAAAAACGAAACAGAAGGTTAAAGTTAAAGTTGTTCAGCAAAATTTGAGAGGACAGCAGCAGAAGCACATGGTAACAAAATGACAGAGGACTGTCCCAAGGAGCAACACACTCCTGCAGCCGTCCACTAAGCCCACCTCATGGCATGAACGAGCTGAACGGGGAGGGGGTCAACCCCTGCAAGCATAACTAGGTGAATACAGAAAAACCACAGACAGACAATCAGAGAGAGACAGAGAGAGAGAGAGAGAGAGAGAGTGTGAGAGAGAGTGTAAGTGTGAGAGAGTGAGTGTGTGTGAGAGAGAGAGAGTGTACTCACCTAATTGTACTCACCTAATTGTGCTTGCGGGGGTTGAGCTTTGGCTCTTTGGTCCCGGCTCTCAACTGTCAATCAACTGGTGTACAGATTCCTGAGCCTACTGGGCTCTATCATACCTACATTTGAAACTGTGTATGGAGTCAGCCTCCACCACATCACTTCCTAGTGCATTCCATTTATTAACTACTCTGACACTGAAAAAATTCCTTCTAACGTCTCTGTGGCTCATCTGGGTACTAAGTTTCCACCTGTGTCCCCTTGTTCGTGTCCCACCCGTGCTGAAGAGTTTGTCTTTGTCCACCCTGTCAATTCCCCTGAGAATTTTGTAGGTGGTTATCATGTCTCCCCTTACTCTTCTGTTTTCCAGGGATGTGAGGTTCAGCTCCTTTAGCCTTTCCTCGTAGCTCAATCCTCTCAGTTCCGGGACGAGCCTGGTGGCATACCGCTGAATCTTCTCTAACTTTGTCTTGTGTTTAACTAGGTATGGACTCCAGGCTGGAGCTGCATACTCCAGGATTGGTCTTACATAAGTGGTATACAGGGTTCTGAAAGATTCCTTACACAAGTTTCTGAAGGCAGTTCTTATGTTGGCCAGTCTAGCATATGCCGCTGATGATATTCTTTTGATGTGGGCCTCTGGGGACAGGTTCGGTGTGATATCAACCCCCAGATCCTTCTCTCTATTTGATTCTTGCAGGATTTCCCCTCCCAGATGATACCTTGTGTTCAGCCTCCTGCTCCCTTCGCCTAATTTCATCACCTTACACTTTCCAGAGTTGAACTTCAGCAGCCATTTTCTAGACCATTCCTCCAGTTTATCCAGGTCATCCTGTAGTCTCTGTCTATCTTCATCCGTCTTGATTCTTCTCATAATTTTTGCATCATCAGCAAACATCGAGAGGAATGAGTCTATACCCTCTGGAAGATCGTTCACATATATTAGAAACAGGATGGGTCCAAGTACTGAGCCCTGTGGGACTCCGCTGGTGACATCTCGCCACTCTGATGTCTTCCCCCTCACCGTTACTCGCTGTTTCCTGTTGCTTAAGTACTCCCTTATCCACTGGAGCACCTTCCCTTTTACTCCTGCCTGTTGCTCCAACTTTTTTAACAGCCTTTTATGGGGTACTGTGTCGAAGGCTTTTTGGCAATCCAGGAAAATGCAGTCGGCCCACCCTTCTCTTTCCTGCCTAATTTTCGTTGCCTGGTCATAAAATTCTATTAAACCTGTGAGGCACGATTTACCATCTCTGAACCCATGTTGGTGGTGCGTTACAAAGTTATTTCCCTCCAGATGCTCTACGAGCCTTTTCCTCACGATCTTCTCTAGCACCTTGCATGGTATACAAGTTAAGGAAACTGGCCTGTAATTCAGTGCCTCTTGCCTGTCACCCTTTTTGTATATTGGGACCACGTTAGCTGTCTTCCAACTTTCTGGTAAGTCTCCTGTTTCCAGTGACCTGTTATACACCATAGAGAGTGGCACACTTAGTGCTTCTGCACCTTCCTTTAGTATCCATGGTGAGATTCTATCAGGCCCAACAGCCTTTGTCACATCTAGCTCCAGCAGGCACCTTTTGACCTCATCACTGGTGAGGTCAAATTCCTCCAAGGTTTCCAAGGTTGCCGCCTCCTCATTTAGTGCAGGGGCTTCTCCTTGTTCTATTGTGAAGACCTCCTGGAATCTCTTGTTGAGTTCTTCACACACCTCCTTGTCATTCTCTGTGTATCTGTTCTCCCCTTTCCGCAGCTTCATCACTTGTTCCTTCACTGCTGTTTTCCTCCTGATATGGCTGTGGAGCAGCTTTGGTTGGGTCTTGGCTTTACTCGCGATGTCATTTTCAAACTGTCTCTCTGCTTCCCTCCTCACTCTGATGTACTCATTTCTGGCCCTCTGGTACCTCTCCCTGCTCTCTGGTGTTCTGTTATTTCTGAAGTTTCTCCATGTTCTTTTACTCAGTTGTTTCGCTACCTTACATTCCTGGTTGAACCATGGGTTTTTCTGTTGTTTTTCGTTTTTCTCCTTTTGGACGGGGATAAACCTGTCTGCAGCTTCCTGGCACTTTTGGGTGACAATATCCATCATGACCTGCACATTCTTGTCTCTAAGTTCTGTTTCCCATGGTATTCCCATTAGGAAGTTCCTCATCTCGTCATATTTTCCTCTTCGGTAATTCAGTCTTTTCCCCTCCACTCCCATCCTTGGATAGGTTATCCCTACCTCCACCAAGTACTCAAAGGTCAGTACACTGTGGTCACTCATTCCTATGGGGGCTTCAACTTTGACTTCCCTTATTTCTGACTCATTCAGGGTGAATATTAAGTCGAGTCTAGCTGGTTCATCATTGCCTCTCATTCTTGTGGGTTCCTTGACATGCTGGCTCAGAAAATTCCTTGTTGCCACTTCCAAGAGTTTAGCTCGCCACGTATCTGCACCACCATGTGGGTCCCCATTCTCCCAGTCTATCTTTCCATGGTTGAAATCACCCATGATTAAGAGTCTTGAGCCATTCCTGCAGGCAACTGAAGCTGCTCTCTCTATTATATTAATGGTTGCCATGTTGTTCCTATCAAACTCCTGTCTAGGTCTTCTGTCATTTAGGGGAGGGTTGTAAATGACTGTCACTATTATCTTAGGTCCACCTATTGTTATAGTTCCTGTTATGTAATCTCTGAATCCGTCACAGCCCGGAATTTCCATCTCATCAAAACTCCAGTCCTTCCTTATCAGCAGGGCCACTCCTCCACCTCCTCTCCCTTCCCTCTCTTTCCTTACTATATAGTAGTCCTTTGGAAACACAGCATCTGTTATGACTCCTGACAATTTTGTTTCTGTTAGTCCTATTACATCAGGGTTTTCTTCTTGCACCCTTTCTGCCAGTTCACTTGCTTTATTGGTAATCCCATCAATGTTTGAGTACATTACCTTGAAGCTCACTTTCTTATATCCAATTTCACCCACACTCCCTACAAGTGTAGGAGGTTGTTCTATGGTCCTTGCTACTTGGGTAGGCTCCTCCTCCTGTGAGGTAGTTGCCAGGGGTTCAGGGGGAGGTGGGGTGGGGGGTGGAGGGCTTAGGTCTTCCTCAGGCCTGCTTGGGTCAGGAAGAAGTCCTGGGGGTGAGGGAGCAGGGATTGCTTGGGGAGAGGGCACGCCCTCCTGCGGTGTAGTTGACAGGGGTTTGGAGGGAGGTGGAGTGGGGGATAGAGGGCTTTGGTCTTGCTCAGGCCTGCTTGGGGCAGGGAGAAGACCAGGGGTTGGGAAAGCAGGGGCTACTTGGGGTAAGGGGAGGGGGAGGATTTGGGTTTCATGATGGGCATTATGCAGGGGCAAGGAAGGGTTTGTGCTGGGGGGTAGAGAGGGCCCTATTGGGCGGTGGACTGGGGTGTTGCATTCCCCCTGGGGTTCCTGGGTTGCTGGATTGGGATTCCCCACTCCCCTCTGGGATTGCTGGGTTGGAGGCTGAGGTTCCCTGGCTCTCTTCCCTCTCCTTGCGCCTTTTCCTTGCATCTGCTGCCCTTACTATCTCGTCTCTGGTCATGTCCCTCTGAACATATACCTCTTTGTAGTTCCTTGCATGCCTCAGTTTGTTCTTCCTTACTAGAATGTCCTCTTTGATGTCCTCGCTCTTGAATACTACCTTGATCAATCTTTTTTTGTCTCTGTTGTACTGGCCAATCTGGAAAAACTGTTCTATGTCTCGTTCAGCCCCTTCCATTCCTATCTCCTTTAATATCCCTGCCACTGCAGCTTTGTCTTTAGTCCTCGTTTCCTCCCTTGTGGAGCCCTCTTGTTCCTCGACACCTACCACTACTACAGCTCTTTTCCTTTCCATTAGCTGGCTTGTGCATCTAGCTGCCTCCTGTGAGGTTACTGCTTTCATTACAACATCCTTGACTGTGGACATTGCTCCTGGGCTCTTGAGCATTTCAGCAAAGGTTGGGCCAATTGTAGGGGTCCCTGCCATAGCTACATCTCCAGGCACCTGGGGGTTGGTCCCCTGGGCCAGAGTCTGAGGAGGGCCTGTTTTTAGGCTTTTTATCTCCTCTTGTGCTGCACTTAGTTCTATCTGCAGCTTACATATAGTTTCCCTCAGGTCCTTCAATTCCCCACTGACTTCCTTCCAAGCCTTAGCAATCATCTCCATGAATGACTCGTCCAGTCCCTCTCCTCCAGCTTCATTCTGTTGTCTTACCATCCCGCTTGACCTGTGTGTGTGTGTGTGTGTGTCTGTGTGTGTGTCTGTATGTGCGTGTGTGTGTGCGTGTGTGTCCGTGTGTGTCTTTGTGTGTGTGCGTGTGCGTGTGTGTGTGTGAGTGTGTGTGTGTGTGTGTGTGTGTGTGGGTATGTGCATGTGCGTGTGTGTGTGCGTGTGTGCGCATGTGTGTGCGTGTGCGTGTGTGTGTGTGTGTGTGTTGGGTGCGGGGGTGTTTATGTATAGGGGAAGGGGTAGGGGGGTGTCTTGGGGCAGTGTAAGGCGTGGGAAAGTGTGGGGTGAGATGGTGAGCGGTCACCAGGGTATCATGTGTCAAGCCCCACCCAAGTGAGCCACGGAGTTGTATATTTGAGATATTGAGACCTACTTTAAATTAGGTATTTTAAGTCACTCTGTACACCTTATTGATGACCTAGAGAGGGGTACCTACCATCAGCTCACCCCGAGCAAGCACGCCTAGGTGAGTTTGAAGAGATGTCCTTATGGCGGGGTTGGTCGCTTGCCCTCTCCTCTCTCTGGTATCAATGTTGTCTCCACGTGCTCCTGGTAACATTCGTGTGTGTGTGTGTGTGTGTGTGTGTGTGTGTGTGTGTGTGTCTGTGTGTCTGTATGTGCGTGTGTGTGTGCGTGTGTGTGTGTCCATGTGTGTCTTTGTGTGCGTGCGTGTGTGTGTGTGTGTGTGTGTGTGTGTGTGTGTGTGTGTGTGTGTGTGTGTGTGTGTGTGTGTGGGTATGTGCGTGTGCGTGTGTGTGTGAGTGTGTGAGTGTGTGAGAGTGTGAGTGTGAGTGTGAGTGTGAGTGTGAGTGTGAGTGTGAGTGTGTGTCTGACTCGTAATTATTTAGTAAACTATACATACTATTACATAATGATTATTGACATGTATTTAGGTCTTCATATGATTATTCGCATTATGCATTTTACGTATATTCGCAAATGTACATGTTTGTAAACCACTTATAACTCAAAAAAAAAATTCTCTGTGGTGATTATTATTGTTGTTTGACTACCTACCAACAGGTAGAGATGCGAGGATGACCGAGGGGGCATTTTCGCGTGACGTTACGTCTGCTTGAACAGCCGTAAGACATCATATCTTCTATACAAAAGGTCAATAAACTTTTACGCGCACAAGTAGAACTATCTCCATTTTTCACTTATATGAATATTAATTTTTATCCACTGCTCTACACTGTCTTTTCGATAGCAATGTGAATTATATAAACCATTGTGTGGTATTTTTACTAATGAGACTGGTCCTTACAAAGCACGCATTCATTCACAATCTAATCAAATGCTATGACAACAACAAAAGCGGCGTTGATATTTGCACGTTCCACCGAAGTGAGGGATAAAGGAATACTTTTTCTAAACATGTACATTGGGTTGCAGAAGTACATGTATTGGGGTTTGAGTAACAATCTTTCAAGGCCACTGACACAGCGTTTCAAAACAGGTCCTCAAGTTAAACAATAATGGTAATAGAACTAAACATAATAGTTGTACTGTTGATAATGGTTTCATAAATATCCCAGTTTTCTATGATGTATTAAGCAAGTAAGTAATTATCAAAGGAAGTCACCAAGCCAGGGAGACTATGTAACACCATCAAAGTTGCAGAATATTCAAAAGGTGCTAAATATCACTAAGGATGCAAAAACGAGAACAAAAAGCGCATAAGATGAGCGATATCAAAGATATCAGATTCACCAAGGATGCTATCGAAGGACTGCGAGGGAAGGTCGGGAAGCAATACACTCACATCCTGGATGTCCGGACAGTCAACAATGATATGCACGGCCGTAAGAGGGATAAAGCATTTTGGACAATAAGGAACAGGGCGGCGCTCCATTAAGTACGGTGGTAGGAAGGAAGGCCAAGGGGACACGCTACCCTTAAGATCACGCAGTAAGTTATCAGTAACAGAAGACCAACGATCATGCCAACGGGCACGAACTGAGGGTAGAATGACTGGGTAGAAGTCGGAATAAGGAACATCTTTGCGGGAAATGGGTACAAGTGCAAATATCAAAGGTACAAGGTTCTTAGCAGCAGCGTCCACACTGCTAAGGAATATAAGGAAACGCCAAAATAGCTGATAACCCAGCTAAACTATCTGCTGGAGATATGAAACAGCTAATGATGAATTTCGACTACCATAGGATGGAAAGGATTAAATGACTACAGAGCCATGAAGACAATGCGACAGCCAATTACAATAACAAAGAAACGTTGACTGCAAGAAAGCAGTTTAGGAGCCTACAAAATAACAAAAGATCTGCAGTGAAGATGATTGTCTCCGGGAGTAGGCGACACATACAGGTGCGGTCAGAAAATACAACGGATTAGCCTACACCTTCGGCAGTCTTCGACCCATCTGTAAAGATGACAACATAGAGGGAGTGTGAAGAAAAGTGTGCAAGGAAAAGGCGTTTGAGAGCTGTAGAAGTAGAAGCCTTTGCAATGTGGGTCAAGGTTTTGGAAAACTTTAATGGTTGGACACTCCATGACGGCAAGGCTGGAATGACACGAGCAGAAATATTGGTAACGAACTGTGAGAATCTTGCAAGTGAGACAACAGAATGGAAAAAAAGGTGGTGAAAGGGAACAGGGCCCCATAGGAGGGGTGATTGTCAAAGTACGACAATATCGCGAGCGAGGATGTTGAAGGAACCGCGCTAGGTAGGAAAGACAGTAGTGATCACGATGATCCTGTATAGACAGGATGCTGGTTTCAGCTTACAGTCTCAGGGTAGGGGACGAATGAAAGTCACAAGAACTGATGTGTAACCCAGTATAGTGCAGAGTATCATAATTAAGAAGAGTGGAGGGAGATGAAGACGTAAGCGGGGCAGCTATAATCGAGTTTAGACAGCATGAGAGAGTAATGTAAATTGATGAGCATGTGGTTATCAGCTCCTCAGAAAGTATGGGATAAGACCTTTAGTCAAGGGTCTTAGAGCATTTAATGCGGTGATAAGAGAGGGGATGACCAAGATAAATGAGTGATAAATTAATGATTAACCCAAAACGTTTAGCAGAATCTTTATACAAAATATCTTTACCACATAGCGACAACGAGGGTCGAAGAACGACCTTCTTCTGAGTAAAAGTCATACCACAAGTCTTAGTTACAGAGAACTTTAAGCCATTATTGGTGGTCCAAGACAACACGGCATCTATCGCAAGTTGAAGCCGCCATTGTACGAAAGGCGAGTCATCACCTCGACAGCAGAAGGTAAGATCGTCAACAGAGAACTGAGAAAGTTCCAGAGGTAAGGGAGGAAAGAAGACCATTGAGAGCACACCAGGAAAAAAAATAGAAGTACTCAAAACACTTCCATGGGGTACACCTTCGTATTGCCGAGAAGACATAGAGTGGATCAAGCCTCACTCTAAAGAAACTACTAGACAGGAAGGGAGGGACGTTACGACGAAGGCCAAAAGAACTGAGTTGGGACAGAATTTGTTATCTCTAGGTGGTGTTATACGCCTTTTCTAGGTCAAAAAGGAAACCAACAACGGAGGAGGTCTTCGAAGCAAATGCAGTGCGAATAAAGACCAAGTTCAGTAACAAATCAGTTTCCTGCGACACTTATGCAAGCCAAATTGAGAAGGGAAGAGGTGGTGACAGTGTTCCAAAAATCACATCACGCAAATAAAGACCATGCTTTCAAAAGTTTTGCAGACGCAACTTGTTAGAGCAATGGGGCGGAAGTCATTATGGAATGTTCCTAGAGTACCTGGTTTTCGTTTAGGATGATCACTGCCTTAGGCCAGTCCTTGGGGACTGACGAAGATTCCATGATACGATTATAAATATTTATTAATACTAAAATGTGCAAGGAGAAAGATTACGTAGCATCTGATAATGAGTGTCATCTAAGCCCGCCGCCGTAGAACTGCAGAGGCCCAGAATAGATTGGAGTTCCGAGAGAAATGGGATCGTTATAGGGAAGCTGAAGATGTGTACGAAAACGAAAGGAACAAGATTCAAGAAGGGCTTAACGAGTAAGGAAAGATGGAGGAAGATTAGAACCGGAGCTAAGAGTCTAAAAGTGTGGACCCAGTTCAGTCGCAACCGACTTTGGATCCGCCACAACAGAACAACGGAAGTAAAAAACTGGCGAGACATTTAGAACGAACAAACTTTCTATTTTACGGGATTTCTTCCATGCCTGGGGAAGAGAAGTGTCAACTGTATTGGGGGAGACTAAGATTTTCACCTCTCACGCTTAGCCGTACAGATGGTTCTATGGGCCACGCACTAGCCTTCCAAAACAGAATAAAATAATCAGTCGACTGCCGGCGTCGGTGTTTCTTCCAAGCTATATGCCTACAGCGAACAGCCCGAGCACAGTCTGAATTCCACCTGGAACCTCACTTCCGTGTGCCCCGTGAAGTAGAACGAGGAACAGCGTGATGGGAAGTGTCGAACACGGTGTCATGAAAAAGGAAGATGACTCAAAGGAGACAAATCAACGTGGTTTGAAAGAGTAACATGTAGGGTAAACAGATTCCATTCAGCTGTGGCAAACTCCCACATGGGAAAGGAGGGGGGAGGGTGAAATGAGAAAATGACAAGGATGGGGAAATGGTAACTACTATGGAGGTTATCAAGAACCCGCCACGTGAAATCTAAATAAGATGAACATAGAAAGATAAAGACAGGAAAGAATGCATGAGCTAACATGAGTGCGGTTCACCAGAATTCAGAAGACACACAAGGAGAGAGGAAAAATGATAAATAAGGCAGCCCCGGGTGTTTGTCAGAACATCGCCCCAGAGGGATATGCCGACAGTTAAAATCTCCCAAAAGGAGCACAGGCTATGGTAAGGAGTCGAACAGGTGTTTAAGACCAGGAAGAGAAAGTGGGACATTTGTGGGGAGATGAATGGAACAAACTGTATGCTATATGCTCTCAAAGATACGGGCCACAGAACGCTGAATGTGAGACTGAAAAAGGAGAGGGATGAAGGGAATATCATTACGGATCTAGAGAGCAGTTCAGTTATGGACTACAGCAAAAGGTGGAGGAGGGGGACATTTGAACACCACTCCAGGTGGTGCAAAGGAGTAACCGCGAAAGTTACCAGAACGAGCGCCAAACATCGACTCCTGGAGACTGACACAAAGCGGTGAAAAATGCCTGATCAGAAGTTGGAGATCATGTAAGTTGGTATAAAAACCACGAATATTACATTGAAGAATATACATTGTCTAAAACAGAAATAACAAAGATAACAAGGGAGAAATAAAAGCAAAGGGCACAGGAAACTAAATAGGATCAGGATCACTGAGTTGGGTTTATAGAGCATAGGTAAACCTAGCAAAGATGATGGAGTCAAGGGAGCGGTTAGATGAGCTAGAGGCAGATTGACAGAGTCCGGAGTGGGAAAAGGTATCGAAGAGGGGCGGTCAAGGGAGTCGGGAAGAGGAAGGAGAGAATCAGGGGAGTGCACTTGATCAAGCCCAGCACCAGAGAGAATCAAGGACCAATGGATCCTCCATAGATGGGACAGGCGACTTCCCCACTGAAATGGGAGGAAGTTCAGGGATAGTCGATGCAGAAGACGAGGAATATAGCGATGCCTTCTTAATCACCGGAGAGGAGCCAGGCTTAAGTTTTAGATATTGTCAGGCGTACCAGCAGTAATGTACTGGACGACAGCCTCTACAATCTCAATAGATGAACTGGAGCGGGCACCATGAAGATTGCCGGGAAGAGGATGGACACCGGCCTGAATGGTCAGTCATTGAGAAATGCCAAATGACAGAGGAGGGCCGAGGAGGGTGGATGGGTCGAAAAGAGAAATAGGGCACAGGAGAAAGGGAAGACTGGGAAGGAAACCATGCAGAGAACCAGGAAAAAGACCCATGGGCCCAGAACACAAAGGAGCAGAATGTGGGGAGTTGGAGGTTGTGTCCGGGTTCAAAGCCTGAAAACTGTTGCGGAACCAAGAAAGTGTTAGAGGACGAGGAGAAATGGAAAGCAAGACGATCATAAGGCATACCAAAGAAAGAGGGAAGACGACGAACTTTGCGTCTCGCCTCGGGAAAACATAGATGTTTCAAACCGAGAATGGCTTCCTCAGATTTGTTGTGGACACGTGTGGGAGAAGGCCAGATGGGCATCACTGCAATTTATGCAGCGAGCTTAGGAAGAAGAGCACTCCGTCTTAGAATGACCGAGTATACAATGCACAAAGGGCATAGACCCCTCTCAGTTGTTTATTTTAAATGACCATGCACAAAGGGCATAGACCCCTCTCAGTTGTTTATTTTAAATGACCATGCCCAACTCTCCAGGACCTATTGCCGAGACGAGGAATGGGGATGTACTTCTGAACGGAGCAGCTGGCACCTGCAAGAATTACACAACCCTGAAGGGACCTACTTCAAGTGATCTACGTAAAGAGGCTGACGACGATGACGACGAGAGGGTCGAGTGAACATATGGGTTTGGAGGATAGAATGGCCTTGGGCCTCTGTGATATATTAAATGTTTTGGTGGTCTTTCAGTTCCCGTCACCAGTTGTGACAGTGCAGAAGAATAACTGGCATTTAACTGGGAATTTTTGTAGATTCAAACAGGAGTCTCTCCTAGCAGACCATCTAAACCAAGCGGTCGGCTAGTTTGAGAACGGACTACAACGACACTCACCAGTACGGGTGGGGTTAAAAGTGATGAAGGTAGCCACCGAATTAACTAGGTGTCTATGGATGAATAAATCATCAGGACGTGTAGGATCAACATGAGCGAGATCAAAATACTTGGTCCACTTAGCAGGACCATACAAATCCTGGTATGTATTGGATCGGGAAGAATCATGCATGAGCAGAGAGGATGCCGAGTACCACCAGTAAGAGATTAAAAGGTGCAGTTATCACAACAAGAGATGAAGCCACTCCAGGTGATTAAGTTTACCACTTAGGACTTAACCCTGCCACGGAAGTGGGAGGAGAGCAAAGAGGGTCAGTTGGGAGAGTTTGAAGCAGCATGGTTTGGGCCCCAATGTAGCAGGAGCTACAGAGGAGCCTTCTGTCACAGTCTGACTCGGGGGGCCTGCTTGCCCACCCCACGCATCCGAGATGTTAAGGGGGCATATTACGGGTTTCGTAAAAATTGTTCAATTTGCTTATAAATTTATTTATGAAATGGTTATAGAAAGAGCTGCAACTGGTCCAAGTTTCAGCATCACACCCTAAACAGAAAAGGAGAAAAAAAATACACAACGTATTATGCAACGAATTTTCAACATTTTCAAATAATTTCAGGGAACACATGTGTCAACAAAAATATTTCTATAACAATCAGATATTACATTTAGCACATAATAAAGGATTCTATTGAGCAGTTTTATCAAAAAAAGTGTTTAGTGCAATAATATAATTATTCAAAGTTACCCTTCCAAAAATATGCAATATTTGATGTTTATAAATTTTTATAAAATCAACAAATGGACTTTGGACTAAAATGTCTCAATAGGATTGTAGAAGCACAAACTCTACATATAATGTGTAATTTGCATGTAAATTGATTAATAAATGAAAGCTGAGAAACACCTTGAAGTTGTAAATTACTTACCTGAGTATAATAAGATCAAAGTTCGGCCACCTGTAGTCGAGTGTGTCATCGACCGATTTCGTTCATAATTGGCACCCTTGCAGATAGGCATCCATTGAGCAAGGTGTGCAAGTTCCATGCACATCCCCTGATAACAAACGAAAAAAAAAATTGAAAAAAAAAAAATATATATACATATATATATCCTGCACATACATATTACCAGACTTCGACTTGTATGACTTACACCAGATGTAGACGGTACTGCCACACCAGCCACAGCAGTAGATGTAGATGGCACTGCCACACCAGATGTAGATGGCACTGCCACACCAGATGTAGACGGCACTGCCACACCAGCCACAGCAGTAGATGTAGATGGCACTGTCGTGGCCGGTCCATACACATCGAGGGGTTGAGGATGTGTGAGGAGGGTCGAAGCAGGGTGTGGCTGCTGTGTCATGCCTCTCACAGGTGAGGCGGGGAGGGCTTCACTTGATAATAACCTCCCTTGTGCTACAGCGTCTCTCCTTTCCAGCCAACGACGGCGACCGCGTGTCAAATTGGCTACTCTTGCATTCAGACCCTTCCGTTTATAGGTCATTGTGCGCTAGACGCTACAAAAGCGAGATTCCAGGAGCAAAAATGGAGCGCGCATCAACACCCTCCACTCTCAACAGGACACAACATGTGACTGGTAGTCTCACCCACCTGCACTAGCAGTCGGTTGCCATTGAGTGTATATTTGTTGTCATATATACAGAGTTATTTCCGACGTTATTACGAAAAAATTGACGTTTAGAACATATGACGCAATACTCTTGGCGCGCCACAGCCGCGGGGCACCGGATTCTGCACAATTACGCATGGAAATGTACCATAAATACTTTAATTTATATCATAACATTCTCGGGTTTGCGCCAAAGTGTTGCCAGAACGTTGTAGTATTTTTATAAATTTTTCAAAAAGATTCGATTTTTCCGAATTTTTGCGATGATAAGCCCCCTTAAATGAAGGTTGGAAGTCTGGATAGAAACTAACTAGAATATAATTTCCTCCATGATCACGCCACCTACCATGGAGCCACAATTAGAGGAAATATCACCCAACAAGACATCTGCTCCATTCCCCTGAAGTTCGTGGATATACACCCTACAATCATCACCTTAACCCTTAAACTGCGCATGGCATATTTATATGACAGGACCTGATGGTACCACAAGTTAATTTTTTTTAAATTGTTCTAACGCTTAAAGTTTTTGTGCATGATCTATTAGACAAACACTCCAATTTTGTCTAAATGATCATCATCAATTTAACTTGGAAAACAAGAAAATTAAAAATAATTATGAAGTTTAATATTGAAAACTTCAGGTCAGCTGCAAAAATATTAAACATCACCAATTTTTCATTAAGTGTTATTATGCTCTCAATAGTATATCTTCATTTTAATAGATTTAGAATATAGTTTTTCAGTTTAGTTTACGGTAAAAAATCGTCAATATGGCATTTGAAATATGCACCAAATTCAGACAACAAAATTTATAACTCAAAGTAAGTAATTATCAAAAAGAAGGCACCAAACCGGGAAGGTTATGTAGCACGATCAAATGTGTGGGATAATCAGAGGGGTTAAATATCTCCAAGGACACCAATATGAGAACAAACACACAAGGCGAACGATATCAAAAGTATCCGAGTCACCGAGAATACTATTGAGAGACAAGCGACCGCGGGGGATGGTCGGAAAACAAGACTCACGCTCGTCCCGGAAATCAGGACATTCAACAAGGATATGCATGACCTTAAGAGGGACAATGCAATTAGGACAAGAGGGACAATGCAACTAGGACAAGAGGGACAATGCAATTAGGTCAATAAGGAGCAGAGAGGCGCTCCATCAAGTGACCATGAGTTAAGTGAGTATGGCTAATACACAACCTCACCAGAGCCGTTTCCCATCACCAGTTACGGTGGCAGGAGGACGGCCACGAGGACAACCTTTAAGAGAACGTAGTTTGTTACCAGGAATAGACGATCAACAAGCCTGCCAACGGGTAAGGATGGAGAAATGGATAACCGGGTAAAAGTCGGAATAAGGAATACGTTTACGAGAGATGAGACAAGAGCGGACAGCTTCCCTGGCGGCAGCATCTGCACTCTCATTTAAAAGACACACCAATATGACTGGAAACCCAACAAAACTCAACCGACTTAAATTTACTGTGAACAAGAAACGGCCAATGATGGATCTCGACAACCACTGGATGAACTGGATTAGAGGATCCGAGAGCAACGAGGGCACTACGAGAGTCAACAACAACTACAAAGGAAGATTGACAATGAGAGGAGCAGGAGACGAAGAGCATAGAGAATAAGCATAAAGCTCCGCTGTGAAGAAGCTAGTCTCCGGAGGTAAGCGACACAAGTGTGATCAGAAAAAACAACAGAGTAGCCAACACCATCCGCAGACTTAGACCCATCAGTGAAGACGGAAACGGAGTGCGAGTGAGAAGAAAAGTGCGAGGAAAAGGTGTTTTAGAACCCTAGGAGGGGTAAAAGCTTTTGTGATGTGGGTCATGGATGTACAAAACTGCGGAAGGGGGACTTCTCAACGGGGGCAAAGAAGGAACAACCTTAGTAGAAATATCAGAAATACGAACGGAAAGAGAATCCTGTAAGCGAGATAACCGGACAAAGAGGGAGGTGGTAAGAGGAACAGGAACCGCAGGAGGGGTAAAAGTTAAAGCACGACAGAGGCGAGAGGAAGGATGTTGCAAGGATCGTGAAAGATAGCGAAGACAGTAGCGATCACGGCGGTCCTGGAGACACAGGAAGCCAGTGTCAATATACAAGCTGAGGATGGGAGTCGAACGAAAGGCACCAGAGCTGAGGCGCAACCCAGTATGGTGTAAAGCATCAAGACGACGAAGAGAAGGAGCAGCAGACGAGTAAGCAGGGCAAGCATAATCGAGCTTAGACAGGACGAGAGAGGAATGTAAAGCAGGGAGTGTGCGCCTATCCACTCCCCAAGAAGTATGGGACAATACTCGGAGGGCAAGGGCCTTAGAGCACTCAACACGGAGGTAAGAGATATGGGGAGAGCAAGACAAACGAGTATCAATGAATAACCCCAAAAGCTTTGCGGAATCTTTGTACTCAAGGGGATGACCATAAAGTGACAGAGGGACGAAGAACGACCCGTTTCCGAGTAAAAGTCATGGCAGAAGTCTTAGTAGAAGAGAACTTGAGGCCATGATCGTTGGCCCAAGACGACACGGCATCAATCGCAAGTTGAAACCGACGTTGAAGGAGACGCGAATCATCACCCTGACATCAAAGGGTAAAATCATCGACAGAGCAGAGAGGAAGCTTGAAGGAAGAGAGGAAAGAAGACCATTGACGGCAACAAGAAAAAGAGCAGTGTTCACAACACTACCCTGGGGCACACCTTCGTATTGCTGAAAGAGGCAGAGAGCACGGTACCAAGCCTCACCCGAAAGGAACGACGAAAGAGGAAGCTGCGGAGAAAGAGGGAGAAGACCACGATGGCCAAAAGAATGAAGCTGGGATAGAATATGATATCGCCAAGGTGTCAAAAGCGTTTTCCAGGTCAAAAAGAACGGCATCAACAGAGGTCTTTGCTGCAAAAGCAGTATAAATACAGACCTTCAAGTTCACCAGCACATCTGTCGTGCTGCGGCACTTGCAGAAACCAAATTGAGAAGGGGAGAGGTAATGGTGTTCCAAGAACATCAGACGAACGTTAACCATATGTTTAAAAAATTTGCAGACAACTTGTGAGGGCAATAGAGCGAAAGTCTTAGCGTCAGTCTCCGTGGTGTAGTGGTAAGACCCTCGCCTGGCGTTCCACGAGCGCTATGTCATGGGTTCGTATCCTGGCCGGGGAGGATTTAGTGGGCACAATTCCTTAACTGTAGCCTCTGTTTAACGCAACAGTAAAATGTGTACTTGTATGAAAAAAAGATTCTTCGCGGCAGGGGATCTATTCCAGGGACCTGCCCGAAACGCTATGCGTACTAGTGGCTGTACAAGAATGTAACAACTCTTGTGTATCTCTCTCTCTCTCAAAAAAAAAAAAAAAAGTCCTTAGGGATGTTCCCAGAGACCCTGGTTTGCTGATAGGGAGGATAACGGCATCGAGCTAGTCCTCAGGGACTGACGACTCCCAGATCCGATTATACAGACTCGGTAAATACCGAGACGTTTACGGAGGAAGATTGCGAAGCATCTCATAATGAATGCCATCGGAGCCCACCGCCGTAGAACCGCAGAGGGCCAGGGCAGACCGAAGTTGAGAGAAAAGGGATCGTTATAGGGAAGTCGAAGACGAGAACAGAAATCCATAGGACAAGATTCAAAGACAGGTTTACGAAGAAAAGATTGGGGAAGATGAAAACCAGAGCTAACAATAAAAATGGGAACCAAGTTAGGTAGCGACCTGCAACGGGTCCGCCAAAAGAGTACCACGGAGGTGAAAGACCGGCGAGGCATCGGGAACGAACTTACCCTCTATCTTGCGGATACGCTTCTAGATCTACGGCAAAGTTATGTCGGACGTAATGGTGGAGATATAAGACGCCCAACATAGCCGTATGGATGGTCCTATGGGCCACTGCACTCTTCTTCCAAAATAAAATAAAAGAATCGGCCGGCTGCCGGCGGCGGTGTCTCTTCCAGGCTGCACGCTTACAGCGGACAGCCCGAGCACCGTCTGTATTCCACCAGGGAACGCACTTCCGTGGGCCCCGAGAGGAAGAGCGAGGAATAGGAGGGCAGCGTCGAAACCAGTCATGAAAGAGGAGAGTGAGGGAGAGGTCAGAGAGAGTATCACTGAGGGGTAAGTAGGTTCCAGTCTGCCTTAGCAAACTGCCACCTAGGGTGGAGAGGGAGAGTGTGAAAAGATAAAAATGTAACAAGGATGGGGAAATTGTCACTGCCATGGAGGTCATCAAGAATCTGCCACGTCAAATCTAAGTAAAGAGAAGACGAGCAAAGAGAAAGATCAAGACAGGAAAGGGTTCGAGTCCGAGAGTCCAAATGCATGGGCTAACCAGAATTCAGGAGGCAGGGATTTAGAGAGGATGAACGGCTCAAGAAGGCGACCCTAGGCATTCATCAGAACATCACCCCAAAGGGAATCACGACAATTGAAATCACCTAGCAGGAGCACAGGCTCTAGCAAGGAGTCCAGTAGGTTTTTCAAATCGGGTAGAGAAAGCGGGACACTCGGGGCAATTGAATGGAACAAACGGTGTACCATTTCCTCACAAAGATACGAGCAGCAGAGCAATGGAGAGGCGAAGGAAAAAGTAAGGAGACAAAGGGAAAATCAGAGCGAATCAAGGTAGCAGAAGAGTTAGGAGCCCAAGCAACAGCTGGGGAGGGGGGGGGGGAAGGTATAGCCACAAAAGCGACCAGGACGAGCACCAAGCATCGGCTCCTGGAGACAAAGGGGTGAAAACAGCAAAATCAGGAGCTAGAGATGAGGAAATTGGCGTAATAGCCACGAATGTTCCATTGAAGTACAGACATCGACGAGAAGAGGAAGGACAACAACAATGAACACCGAAGAAACAAAGGCAAAAAGGGAACACAGAACATTAAAGAAGCGCAGGATCAGGATTAGGGTCAGCACAGTTAGGATCAGGGGGCATGAGTAAACTGAGTAAAGAAGGGAAGGTAGCTCGAGGACCGACCAGAGGCGGAATAGGAGGGTCCGGAGGAGGAAGAGGGGTGGGATAACCGAGGGTCATAGACACCAGTAGGAGGGACAGAAACAAGGGGATGCACTTCAGCAAGGGCACCAACCGAGGGGGAAGCAGGGGCCAAAGAGACCTCCATAGCAAGAACAGAGCAGAACCACCGAAACGGGAGGGGACGGAGCGAGAGAGTCAGAAGTAGGGGCGAGGAAGAAAGCAAAGCTTATTTACCCGCTGGGGAGGAGGAAGGAGAGGAGCCAGGCTTACGCTTCTGACAGACAGGTGTCCCAGCAACTACGTACTGGGCAACAGATTCCAGCGTCTTAACAGAAGCTGAACGAGAGTATACATTACAGCCGTTGAGAGAGCGACGGACATCAGCCCGTACCGACAGGCGGTGTTTAGAGCCAATAGACGGAGTAGAAGGATGGGAAGAAGGATCGGAGGGAGACGAGGAAGAAGACACAGGAGACATGACAGACCGGGCAGAAAGAAGGGAAACCCCCAGATAGAAGACCAGGAGGGAGGGACCCTTCGGGACAGCACTCAAAGGAACAGAGGAAGGGGCAGTGGGCGCATCAGGGTCCAAGGCCTGGAAACGGTTATGAGTGAGGAAGGTGGAAAGGACAGGAGAGGAAGAGCACAACTCGTGAGCATAAGAGACGTTAGCTTAAGGTGGGAGCCGGCGAACCTGGCGTCTGGTCTCAGGAAAAGAAACGCTCCCGGTGCTTTAAGTTGAGGACGGCTGCCTCAAGCTTGTAATGTATACACGCACGGGAGAAGGTAGGGTGGGCCTCACCGCAATTGAGGCAGCGAGCCTGGGAAGAAGTGCAGTCCGACTTAGTGACCTTCGCCCCCCACACAAAGGACAGTTCCAGAGCAGCGGAGGGCACCATGCCCAAACCTCCTGCACTTTTTACAGAGCCAAGGAGAGAGAATGTACTCTTGGACAGTGCACCTGGCACCAGGAAGAATGACAAAAAGTGGAAGGGGCACACCATCAAAGGTAATCAGCACAACCCGAAGGGGTTGACAGAGGTCAAAGGAGGAGCAAGGTAGGATCCCAACGCAGCAGGGCCTACAGAGCCCGGTCTTCCAACACAGTCTGACTCTGGGGCTTGGTCGCCCACCCCTCGAGCCCGAGAAAGTAAAAAAAAAAAAAAAAAAAAAAAAGAGGAACAGAATGCTACTGTGGGATATTTGGGCTTGATTCTGATTAATTAATAATTAATGTAGTGAATTAAATTACGAAGGACCACCCGCTTTTAAAGTAAAGAGGGAAACTGAGAATTTCAGATCATTAGATAAAATTCTAGAGAAAACCAGTGACTATGGATATAACTAGAAAGTATGATCATAAGAATAATTAATGGGCTGTATTATTAAAGAAACAAACCTCAAACACCTACATTGGGGGGTTATTACTGGAGGTAAGTACGTCCAGGAATCAGTGTGGTTCGTTCACTAATTCAATTAATAATAATCTAATCCTATAAATAATGCTGAATATAATATCATTCACATAAAGAAGAACATGAATATGAGCATAGTAATGAGTTACAGTAAATCACACATTTATATCAAACATTCTGAATACATCAAATTGCAAGGAAATGGATAAAAAGAAATAAGACTTAGCTTGTAGCAGATTCCTTTAGATAACCATGGAAGTCCTCTTAATCTCCAAGTCTGGTACACTGACGAATGGTACGGTTAACATGGAGAAGACAGCAGGAGGAATTCGTCTCTCGAGCTGCAAGATAAATAACTACCAGTAGCAATTGATTTAACTACTCAATTCATATTCAAAATTATTAATATCTACAGATGGAATTCTAATCACCTGTTATTAGGTGTTATCCCGCTGCTTGACGAACAATCACCCCGCTATTATTAGACCTGTAAATGATGCATCAAATAAAGGGTACTTAGCTTTGGGCACTGTATAAGTATTAAGATTGCCGTAATTTCGCATCCCAGGCTCCGGTGAACCTATCCTGGATTGTGATGCGTTTCAAGCTGGCTGATCACGTGTCGTCAGGAACCAAGTCTAGGGGTCCCTCATTTAACACCAGCACTAGTTGAAGATATTATCTGCAAGGTCGTTCACGCCTCACAGTGGCGGCTTTCATCTGAGGATGAATAACACCTGCCCGATTTGCTGGGCAATGGCGTCCTTTATGAGTACGGTAAGCACAGTTCTGCCTCCTTTCGGCTCTGCACGTGTCCGCGTACTGAGGGTGGTGGCGTCCCTCCAACCCACGCCGAGTCGACGTTCATAACACAAATTATTGTCACGAACATTAATATTTCTCGCATTCGCGCTTGAAACTTTAAAGACTGGACGGGTTTATTATTTAGAGGAACGAAATATTATTATTTACCGATTTAAGAATAGTAAATATATAAGGGAGAGGAATTAATGTCCCCCCATGGCATTCATTGATGACGTTAACACTATCGCGAGGTAGACGCTATGATTCTAACGCTCTATTCGGCTTTTAGTTAGAGAACAATTCGTCTGCAATCAGTTGTCATACAGAATGCTTTAATTATGGAGAATCGTATTTAATTCTCACACAAATTGGATATAATGTGTTTTACTGTAAAGAAATCTGACGCAATACTGGCGTCAGGTGACGTGAGAATTCTAGCCTAATGCACAGATGAATTATTAGTACATGAGAATTCTACGAGTTGCTAATTTTACTTATTACTAACCATACTAAATATTGTATTAAGTAATGAGAATACAACAATGCTGTATTCGATGTTGGAAATATCCAACAGCTACATAGGTACGAAAGGTTAACACAGTCATTCACGAATGTGCCCCCATACCCACCATGGAGCCACAATTAGAGGTAGGACACCCAACAAGAAGCTATCGCCGATGATGTTGGGGCCTCCTAGGGGTGCGTCGTGAGTATACGCCCCACAAACGCCACCTTAAGAACCGTCAGTCCGTCGAGATCGGGTTCAGTGACGAAAGGAGGATTGACAATAAAAGGTTCCCCTCGCTCGCGACGTCGGGTACTACAGTTTTACGGGTACAAGAGTATGCCTCCTCAAGCACCAGGATGTCAAAATAGAAAACCTTCAAAAGAATAACCAAAACGAGCAAAATTTTGGCAGGAAACGACAAGCAGATAGGAGAAGAGGGGGAGAAAAACGAATTGGAAGGAAAAGTTAAAGTTCAGCACAATTAGAGAGGACAGCAGTAGGAGCACAAGGCTACAGAGCACCGTCCCAAGTAGCATCACACTCCGGCAGCCGCCCAATTGTCATTTAAATAATTCAGTTGGATGGAAAAGATTCGATTCCTGGATTAAAATATTTTATTATCATCTATGGTGATTTATGAACTAAATATCTCTTGCATTAAAATAATGTTTAAAAATCATGGCATTACAAAGATAAAAATGGGAAGTATTATATCCCAACATTAAAATTATATATTAGTCTATAAAATTATTGTGTGGTATGACAAACTTCTACATCACTTCATTTTTAACCCATCACTAAAATATTGTGGATTACAATTTGTCCGTATCATTTTCCCACATTGCCTTCATTATGCACCACCCTGTGAGCGATCATTTGTTCAATTTGTCCGAATCTTTCCCCACACTCTGGACACTCGTTGGGAACATTTCTGTTATGCACCATCCTGTGAATCAGCATGTCTGTAAGGCGACCAAATCTTTCCTCACAATCAGGGCACTTGTAAGGTCTATCACTCTCGTGCACCAACCTATGAGTTGTCATATTTTCATGTTCATCGAATCTTCTCCCACACTCGGGACACTCGTGGGGAACATTTCTGTTATGCACCATCCTGTGAATCAGCATGTCTGTAAGGAGACTAAATTTCTCTTCACAATTAGGACACTTGTAAGGCTTATCAACCGCATGAGCCATACCGTTAAATTACAAGTGCAGAAAATTCCTAGTATTAAAGCCTGTAAATGCTGCTGCTTGGGGAAGCAATCTCAAGGAGTAAATTTGAAGGCAGAATATCCTGCAGGAGAAGAAGAGGGATATTAGAATTATTATTTGGTAGTTATTTGAAGCGAAATAATGTGTTCCTGGTTTTTCTATTGTTGTATAACAGGAGTAGAGTGCATATAGGCTGCGTGTGGTCCTTTATACATATTGGGCAGACATGAATGAGATACTAATTTCCGATTGTACCTTTACAGGCAGATTATAACACCTACTTCCATTTATCTCTGCAGTGGTCTTTTCATGCTGCATAGTCTGGAGAGACTACACTGCTGCTGCTGCTGGAAAGATTTACCCTACTCAAAAAGAAGCTTAGAATTTGATTCTCCTATTTGAGGAAATTTACTTTCATTCAAGTAGAACTACGTATCTATTTTCGAATAAAAAAGTTAACAATTCAGAAACTAAATTTATTAGAAGTGGACAAGGGAATTATCACATTAATATCTACAACAATTTGTCAACAACACACCTCAACTAAATCAAATAAATTTTATTAGCAGAAGGGCGCCCTTGCACCGACACAAGTGTCTGAAGGTAACTATCTGAAGAAAGCAGTAAGACATCACGACTACATAGCCCTTTGGAAGAATAAGGATTGGAGATGGGACGGGGGGGGGGGGGGGGGGTTTTGTATGGTGCTCTTTAGCTAGGATAAGAGCTACTCCAGTAGTTATGAAAAGGCATCAAGCCAGGGAGACTTGTAGCACCATCAGTGTCGCTGGATATTCAAAAAGGTATTAAAGATCACCAACAAACCAATACAAGAACCAAGGGCAACCTCTGGCCAGAATTGCTAAAGCTACACCCGATGACGGCAGAGGAAAGAGCAGGATGGACAGAAGGCTTCTTACCCATTGGGGAGAAGAGAGGAGAGAGATACTAGGTCTTTGCTTCTGACCGTCAGACCATTACCGATGTACTGTGCATCAACAAATAGTCCCAGGCTAATTCATGGAAGTCCTCAAGACCCAAAATAGTTACAACATGGTGCGGGATAACAGTGCCAACGCTGGTATTCAGCAAAGTATTTCTTTGACACCAAACCCAGGGCACAGTAGTATGCACGACCTCCTACTAGAAGGGAGGTACAACATTCCAAATCTTAATAAACCCGAGAACCTGCAGTCAACTAAGAGTGCATGGATATCCACATCAGGGAAGGTAATGCTGTCGGGACAAAAATATATAATGTTTAGGGCCATGAAGTGCAGCCGAACAAATCTTAGAATATAGAAGGAAGCGAACATGCCCATGTATTGAGGAGGGGGGGTGGGGGGGGGGGAGACGTTGCTAAGGACCCCCCCCACCCCCCACCCCCCCACGACGGTGACTGGGTGAATCTGCAGTTACAATTGAACGAGCCACATCACGGCACGAAATAGTGACCACGAGACGATTGGAGCGCAACCCAACCATGTAAACAGGATGGTTAACGGGGAAAGGCAGAACGCGGGTAATTAAGAGGGAAGCCAGATTTGTACCTAACTTAGCCAGGGTTATGGATTCTGTCCTTATATTACAGTCTAACTGACGTAGTCATCTGAAAGCTTTAACCTGTGAAAGAGTCAAAAGTGCCTGAAACGAATATGAAAGTCCCGTCCAGGATACCTCCTACACCCACCCTGTAACTACAGAACAGAACAGGCAGCCCCACAAAACACTGCTATCTTAGTGGTGTGCGTCCTGGATATACACCACTCAATCGTTACCTTTAGAACCGTTAGTTGCTGTAGAGTTCAGCAACGAAGACCATTTGACAAAAAATCCCTCCCTCCAAGGCGTCAGGTACCCCATTTCTAAAGATAAGAGTGCCGTTTAAACTCTCCCTCCAACAAAATAAGGCAAACCAAAGAGTTTTCGAAGTCTGAAGGAGTCGGCAGGAACTAACCATAGAGTAGAAGAGGTAGAGAGAAAATTAACAGGCGGAAGAGAAATATGGATCAACAAAATTGTTTAGAAGGTTGGAGGAACAAGGCTAAAAATTAGAAGTTTAAATGCCAGCTCATTGAGCATCACTAACAGCTAGCCACAAAGCTCCCTTGCGTCGACAACGGGCTAGATATCGTTGGGGGATACTGCCAGGGAGTGTTAAAGGATTTCCTCTGGATAGAACGTTTAAAACAATTTTCTTCAATAGATAAATATTGTTCCAAGTAAACCAGGATATCAGTCGTGGGGAGGAACTTCCAAAGTCTAGGAAGGGAAGGGGGGGGGGGGAGGAGGTGCCAAAGACTTAACGCGCTCCTGCTTTCGAGAAGAAATAACCAAAAGGTGCCACCAAGTCAGTGAGTATGTATATTATACAGTTTGACAGGGTACAGATGCAACTGGTCATGGCAATTCTATAACGAGTACAATAACTTTTGTACCGGATAGGGCGACTGAAGAATCACATCAAGTACAGTCTTTAAAAGCACAATAGCTGCCAAGAAACATTAATCGGGGATCAAGGTATTAGTACACTAACAGTACTATTTAGACCAAGATGCTGACCTGGAGATCGTGCAGAGGTACATTTTTTTTATAAAATCTATTCAGTAATCCATCCAAGTTGGGAATGTTAACGGTTTTTTGAACCATGAGAGTTTATGCGAGCATTTTTTTATATAACTAGCTGTATCCGGTAATGCATTTGTGGCTCAGCAACGCATGTGCGTTTTATTCCTCACTCTCCACCTCCCAACTATTCCCCACTCACTTTCCCGAAATGATCTGTAGTTCACTGATGTAAGAAAAAGTTAAACTAAATGAAAATCAATAAAAATATTAAACTACTCTTTAAATAAATGATATGGTAAACAGAGCTATTGAAATGCACTGTTAGAAAATAATTCAATCAAAATAAAAGCTAAATCTATGCAAGTTCTATTTATCAATGCAATGGGAAACACCGAAATGCAATCTTAACATATTTAGTATAGTGGGAGTGTTGCTATTTTTGTGCAACAGATGGCACCATTTACAAAAAAAAAAAGTTTACCCGTTACAGGTGTGGCATGTATATAGTAGGTATATGAAAGACACGTGCCTACTCTAATGCAACGTTGTGTCAAAATTTTAAAGCAATCTGACAAACTTTTTACCGATTAAACATTTTGAACAAACGAAGAGATTTTTATTTATATAGATTTTATAGTAACACAAACCGGGACACCACACAAAGCATATTAGTCACTTCACACTTCCTCTGCAAAATAGCTACCTTAAAAAAGGCAGAGGCAGTAGTTAGGCAAAGTGACAGTCAATTTTATTTTTCGAACTCGTTATTTTGTAAATAATGGACATGACTACACATCTTTCGGTTTTAAAGGGAACTTGTTAAAACTACCTTCCAGGGTTACCCGATAAATTTGGTTTCTATTCATGTCTAGACTACATGCAGCGGCATAAAACAGTTTAGCACATCTGGCCACCAACAAGTAGACCTAGTCAGAGCGAGTAAAGTTGGGCTATTTATTACCAGAACGATCAACCGATAGCCAAGCTGCCTGAAAATGAAGACAGGGAAAACTATTCAACAAGTATTTAAATCTTTGAAGTAACTACAGTGAGTGACAAAAGCAAAAATAGCGGGGTTCCATCATAGGACTTTCAAGGTTGACGAGATGGAAGCGAAATTTTATTATTGTCAAAACCTGAATGTACTTATGGTGGCTGACATTGGCCGCAATAATGGAACCACAGACAGGCGAAATAAAATATTACAAATAATGTTCATGATCATTGTTGGGACACGGGTGGGGGGGGGGGGGGGGGGAAGAAATACGGAATTAGTTTACGGCATGCTCACAACCCGAGCAACGAATTTTATTGCTTATCAAACATTTCAGTACTACTGGAAGCACCGCGTGCGACGAAGTAAAAGCAGAAACAAGTAAAACGGAGATAGAATGCTGGACAGTCGAGATTAAGAACGTTAACCTTTATTATTAAAAGTTATTCAGTCTATCGTCAGAACAATTCTGAGGAACCAAACACTAGTTAGAACAAAATCAGCGGATTGGGACCAAGACCTACATCTATCCCCCATGTGTAATATCTACAGTGCATGAGGAGCCTGTTAACCAGATTGAGAACATGTCTAAGTACAGAGAGAACGATGAAGACTAAAGTGCGGGTACAGAATACACTAGTATTCCTCCCTTTTTAAATAAAATGATAAGCATGTAGAAAGCTTATGCGAAGGAATCTCTAGAATTTAGTTTTTGTATATGAAGATTACCTCAAGATTATTTTTCAGATTTTACAAAAGGCAATAGAAAAAAAAGTTAAAGACAAAGGTAATTATGAGAGCAGTAAGCTAGTATGAATATATTATACAATATACATAAATATATATATTAGGCTAATATATACAAGAAAATTTAAAGCGATACATACACGACTACCGTTTGATACATTAGAATAATATTAGAATTTATGACGCAAGTTTGAGGAGAATGGGAGTAACATTCCAAATTAAGACTTGTACTAGGATAAGGTTTAATAAAAGGAAATCTGGATACAAGAGGATATTGAATGGACCAAAACTATAGCATAAAGAAGTGGATCGGCGAGAATAGGGTCCGTAGAATAGATGTTAAGAGGAGATCTAAATCAGAGATCAAACATACCTTTTCACAGGCACGGGTGCAGTGGTGGTGGTTGGGGTCTGAAGTAACCGATTACGAAGATTGGCGGTTTCCCCAACAGTGACTGGGCCAAACTAACAAGTGACAGAATGACAGTGGTCAGAGAGGCGCCTTCTGTCCTGTGGAGGAAGGAGACTTAATTGTTTATATGTTATGCTGTAAGGAAGAGGCTCAGTTGCGTCTGTAGCAACAATGCATTAAGAGATGTTCCAGGAGATTCAGTCGCTGGAAAATTTAAAAACATACGACAGCATTACCTGTTGCCAGGAGGTTAATGAGATGACTAATCCATAGAGAAGGAAAGAAGATTGGAAGATTGTTCGACAGGTGTCTAGTATATTGGTTCAAGTAGGAAGGCCTCTAGAAGTTACGCGGGTGTCAGGATTGGAGTCTAGGAAAGAGTGGGGTTACGTAATTCTACATTAGGTCTCTGGAGGGAAGTTTCTGTTGATCAGGAAGCGAATACTGGGAGAGGCTTTTGTCAAGGTTGGTCGTAAATATGTTTACTGGACAGCTCTTATACCCCCATAATAAAGCGAGTAATAAACTAATATGTTTTCCGGCAGGAGATGCAAAATTTTCACAAGGGCGAAAACGGTAATCTATGTATGGACATTCACAAAGTCTGAAATTTTTACAAGTCAAATCCAACACCTTGGAACAGGTTATCACTGGCCAAATCAACTGCCCGAAACTATGCGTGTTGGTGGCTTTAGAATAATGTACGTACAGATTCTCTAATCCTGTCAACGCATTGTACCCAACCTCTTTTTTTTTTAACCAAATTTGTTAATTCCCACTATACTCAAGACCAATTCATCCTTTCCTTGATTATATGAAATATTTAGTCATACGTTTACAAAAAAATTATATAAAAGAAAAAAAGTGTTGGCCAATTAATTAATGAGGGCTGTACTAGGGTTATAGTCATACTGTATGCTCACGTTGTCAACGTTAACAAATTAAATTAAAACGCTTTGAAAATACTATTTCCCTCAAAAATAACTCTTGTAGTCTAAAGTGTACATTGGTTATTGGTGTAGCAAAAATAAGAATCTTATACAATTCTTGCAAACTAAAATTCAGTACTAATCTTCAATTCCAAGTCAATCTTTGTCCCACCTCTGAATGAAAATACACATATAGCTATATTAACGAATATGCAAATCAGCACACACAATATTACCATAAACACTACGGTAACAACAGACCCCACGGCAAGATAAATCATAGATCATGCATAACGACTAACCAACTCGCTAAGAAGAATCTATAAACACATAGTAAACACCACCTTACTTAAAACAATGAGGATGCTGCTCATTGGTGAAACACAGATGAACTGACAAACACTGAACAGCTTGCCACCACGTCGCTTCCCACACGAACATTACGAAAGAACGACAGGAAATTTCTAAGTGAAATTAAAAGAAACACACGGGCACATAAAGAGATGCAAGATACCAGCAAAATAGCGCCCTCTGTTGTCTAGAAGGTGAGGAACAGAAGCAGTGAAAGAGAACGAGGGAGACGGTAAGCAAAAATATTATGAGTAATGGATTTTCCAATATGTTGAGTGTTTTGTATATATGTAACATTTTCAGTTTATTCCAATAATATTTAGCCTGTGGATTACTTATTACTTACAGATAAAATTTTAAATGTGAGAGATATATATTGACAAAAGTATGTAACCTAATTCAAACTTTCTTAACATCGGAGAAGTTTACAAATTCTTTTCCGCTAAAGCTACTTGACTGGACACCCTGACACTGGCACCTTAGTTAAGGCTACAAGACTGTACTCCCTGACACTACCACCTTCGGTGAGGCTACAAGACTGTACACCCTGACACTACCACCTTCGGTGGTAAGTCTTGTAACCTCAATGAAGTAGTAAGTGTCTGGGTGTCAAATCTTGTAGCCTAAATGAAGGAGCCAGTGGCTGTTTGTTTACTCTTGTAGCCTCACTGAAGGTGGTAGTGTCAGGGTGTACAGTCTTGTAGCCTCACCGAAGGTGGTAGTACTCATATTAGGTGAGTACTACCACCTTCGGTGAGGCTACAAGACTGTACACCCTGACACTACCACCTTCGGTGAGGCTACAAGACTGTACACCCTAACACTACCACATTCGGTGAGGCTACAAGAGTAAACAAACAGCCACTGGCTCATTCATTTAGGCTACAAGATTTGACACCCAGACACTTACTACTTCATTGAGGTTACAAAACTGGACGCTCAGTCAATGGCACCTTTACCGAGGCTACACTACTGAACACCCAGACACGGGGACTTGCTATGAGACTACAAGCCCTGACAACCTAACACTGGCTCCATCGCTGAGGCTACACTACTGGACACCCATTCCTAGTCAACTTTTCTGAGGCTACAAGAATGGAGACCCTGACACTGGTACCTTCGCTGAGGCTTCAAGATTGAACACCCAGTCAATGGAACATTCGCTGAGGCTACAAGACCGGACAACCTGACACAGGCACTTTCGATGAAGCTAAAACACCGGACTTCGTATCGCTGGCAGCTCCGCTGAGCATTCAAGACTGGACACAATGACACTGGCACCTTCGTTGAGGCTAAAAGACTGAAGAACCTGACATAGACACCTTTGCTGAGGTTTCAATAGTGGACACCCAGACACTCAGCTCCATTGCTGAGGCTACAAGAATGGACACTCTGACACTGGCACTTTCGCTGAGGCTACAAAACTGGACTCACTGACACTGGCACCTTCACTGAGGCTACAAGACTGGACTCATTGGTCCAGCCTCCTTCGCAGAGGCTTCTCGACTGGATACTCAGACACTGGCACCTTCATTGAAGCTACAAGACCGGACAACCTGACACTTGATATTTTGCTGACGCTACAAGAGTGGACACCCAGACATTGGCTCCTTCGGTCTGGCTACACGATTTGATACTCAGACACTGGCATCTTCGCAGAGACTACAAGACTGGAAACCCAGACACTAGACACCCTAACACTTGTTCAATCGTTGAGGCTACAATAATGGACACCCATACGTTCGCTGAGGCTACAAGTCTGGACACCCGGACTCTGGTACGTTCGTTGAGGCTACAAGACTGAACACCCTGTCACTCGAACCATCGCTGAGGCTGCAAGACTGGACACCCAGTCACTGGCACCGTCGCTGAGGTTACAAGACTGGACATCCTGATACTGCCAACTTCGCTGAGGCTACAACACTGGAAACCCATTCTTTTTCTTCTTACATGAGGCTTCTAGACTGAACACCCTGACACTGGCATCTTTGTTGAGGCTTCATGACTGAACACCCTGACACTGGAATCTTTGCCGAGGCTACAAGAGTGGACACGAAACCACTGGCTCCTTCGTTGAGGCTGCAAGACTGCACACCTTGATACTGGTACATTCCATGAAACAACAAGACTTGACTTTTTGACAATAGCACCTTCGCTGAGGCTTTACGACTGGACACCTTGACACTGTCACCTTCGCTGAGGCAACAAGCCTGGATAATCTTACACTGGCACCTTTGCTGAGGCTTCACGACTGGACACCCTGACACTTGCACCTTCGCTGAGGTAACGTGACTGGACAACCAGACACTGATTCCTTTGCTTCATCTACAAGACCGTACACCATGTCACTGGAGTTTTCGCTAAGGCTACAAGACTCGACAAACTGACACTGGCTCCTTCGTTGCGGCAACAAAAATCGACAATCTGACACTGACACCTTTGCTGAGACTCGAAAAAACTGGACACACATCCTCTGGAACCTTCGCTGAGGCTACAAGACGGGACACCCTGACACTGGTATCTTGATGGTGTCAATCATGGAATTAACGTGAGACTTGCTAGAATGTTTTATGTATCATTTATACGCTCTGTGATTGACTACAATGGATGTGTGTCCAGTTTTTAGTCTCAACAATGGTGTCAGTGTCAGACTGTCGATTTTTGTTGCCGCAACGAAAGAGCCAGTGATATTCGAATGAATGTTTTAGCTGCTAAAGAAAACAGATTTGAAATTAAGTTCCTAGGGATACCATCACATGTTGACATCTCAAGGCATGACACTGTTGATATGCTTGCAAAAACAGCCTGTAGAAAACCAGTGGTAGAAATTGATATGGGTGTTTCATTAGCAGTGACAAAGAGAATATTTAAACAAATATCTAATGAAGATCTCACCGACCTAACAAAGTCACAAAGACCGGAGAGTTGTAGCATTAAATATTATGATAGATATCGTGAGGAGACATTCACATATGGGACTAATAGAACAAGAACCCGGCAATGTGATGTTATAGTGGCCAGAATACGCCTGGGATATAGACGTATCTGGCAGCTTTCTCAAAACCCAAATGTCGAGTACACAATGTGTCAACTTTGTGAAAGAGAAAACATGCACTCTCTTGAACATTATATTGTAGAATGTCCCATATTGACTGACTTTCGCCCTCCTGGGCTAAGGTGTGCTGAACTGTGTAATTACTATATGAGTACTGGAACACTTGATGATATATTGGACTTGTACCCAAGATTAACCATGTAATGTATCAATTATACAATGTATGTATGTGATGTAACTAAATAACCTGAGCTTGTAAAAGCACCTTAATAACCTTCAGTGATTAAGTTCTTAACTGCACACTAGTTTCTGTATCAGCTATCTCACCCTGTCAGAGTAAAAGAGACAAATGTATGTGAATGCATGTGTGTGTATATATGTATATGTACGTATATGTGTGTGTGTGTGTGTATGTATGTGTATAAAGTATATATGGAAGCTGATCAGACTTACATTTCACCTTTGTAAATGCACATTAATGACACTATGTAAAAGACACATCGAACACTTTATTTAGGGCATACGTCGATCTGTGTATCTATGTATTTACGTATGTAGGTTAGCTTAGCATTTTAAAAGCACCGAATCACCTTCTGTGGTTGATTGTTCAATAAACCCTTGAACTATATGTTTAACACATCTCTAACCCTGTCCATGGAGGACAGAGGAAAATGCATATATGCTGGTTAGCATTGTAAATGTGTAGCTACGTCTGTGGTAGAAAATAATAATAATAATAAAAATGGTATCTTCGCTGGGGATATAGGAGTGGACATACAGACACATGCAACTTCGCTGAGGCTACAAGGGTGGGCACCCTGACAGTAGAATCTTAGCTGAGGCTAAAAGTCCGGACACAAGACACAGGAATCCTTCGCTGAAGCTACATGACTCGACACCCAGACACTGGAGCTTTCGCTGAGGATACAAGACTAGACATCCTGACAATGGCACCATCATTGAAGCTACAATACTAGATACTTAGACACTGAAACCTTTGCTGAGGCTACAAAACTTAACACCTAGACACCGGCACCTTCGCTGAGGCTACAGGACTGGACACCCAAACACTGGCACCTCTGCTGAGGCTTCAGGAATGGACACTAAGCTACTGTCACCTTCGCTGAGGCTACAAGACTGGACATCCTGACACTGTCACCTTTGCTTGGTCTAAAGGACTTGTCACCCAGATACTGGTTTTTTGGCTGAGACTACAAGACTGGACACCCAGACACTGGCACCTTCGCAAAGGCTACAAAACTGGACACCCTGATAATCGAACCTTCGCTGAGGCTAAAAGGCTTGACACCCAGGAACGGGTACCTTCAATGAGGCTACAAAATTGTACACCGCGACCCTGGCACCTCAGCTGAGGCTACAGGACTGGACACCCAGATACTGACACCTTTGAGGAGGGTGCAAGCCTCCTCGCTGAGGCTAAAGGAGTGGACTCCCTGACACTGGAACCTTCGCTTGGGGCCACATGACTATACACCCATAAACTGTAACTTTTGCTGAGACTACAAGACTGGACATCCTGACAGTAGAACCTTCACTGAAGCTTCAAGACTAGTCACTCATTCACTGAAACCATCGCTGAGGCTTCAAGGCTGGACACCATGACACTGGCTCCTTCACGGAGGCTACACGACTGGATATCTTGACACTGGCACTTTCCTTGTGGGTAAAGGACTGAATACCCATACACTGGCACCTTCGAGGAGGTTACAAGTCTGGAAACCAGACAATGGAACCTTTGCAAAGGCTACAAGTCTTGACAACCTGACACTGGCACCTTCGCTGTGGCAACAATACTGGACACCCATTCCTTGTCTCGTTTCGTGAGGAAACAAGGCTGGAAACCCTGACACTTGCTCCGTCGCTGAGGCTACGAGACTGGACACGCAGACACTGGCACGTTAGCTGAGGCTTCATGACTGGAACCCTGACAAAGATACTATCGTTAAGACTGCTAGACTGCACTTCCAGACACTGGATCCTTTGTTGAGGTTACAAGACAGGACACCCTGACGCTGGAACTTTCGCTGATGCTGCAAGACTGGACACCCTGACACTGGCACCTTTGCTGAGGTATCAAGACTGGATAACCTGACACTGGCAACGTCGTCAACGGGCCTCAGTGGCTAATAAATGACCAGTAGCCTAAACAAGTTACAAGTCACTGCGATCAATGTATCTGATCGCACTGCAGTCCCAGAAACATATTTGACTGTAATAATTGATCACATTAAATCCTCTGGGTTAAAATTTAATTATCGTGGTCCATCATTGTCTACCAGAACAATGTCACCAGGGTTTAAGTTAATTTTGATGTGGGGACTGTTTGCCCCATAATGATACCCCCTCAGAGCAGTTAGGTATTCTGGAGTCCAAACGTCATTCCACCAACTTATTATTCATGACATGTTTATAGTTCTGAACAAAGTCACCCTCTCTCTCTCTCTCTCTCTCTCTGACATATGAAGGATTTTCTGATTAAGAGGGTTAAAAAGTCGCCCATACATCAGATGAGAAGGACCTAGTGGCTCACGTTGCGAGAATGGTCTGTTATTGACCTGCGATTCGATTTTAGAGACAAGGGTTTGTAGCTCCTATAAGTCAATCTTTTGAAAGTGGAGAGTTTTCCTTAGACGGAGTTTCATTGTGCCCACCATTTGTTCATAGAAACCTCTGTGCCACGGTGCTTTCGGGGGGGGGGGGGGGGGTATAAACTTCCAGTGGCACAGCCGTTAATTCAAAGCGGTGTGTACCGATGGATAGTTCCAGACGTCTCTCAGAAATGCTTCCCCTGCCACTAAGTTGGACCAATTGTCTGAGATCATCAATGTGGGGCAGGATCGACGGGCAGCAAACTTGCCTAAAGCCTGTATGCATGCCACAGCACTCATGTCGGGAGTCACTTCTAGATGTACTTCCCTTGTTGTGGCACATGTGAATAGGCAGATGTACGCCTTCACTGGAACTTTGTCCTTAGTGCCTGTTAGTGTTAGCGCACCTGTGTAATCTATACCATTGGTCTCAAAAGGACAACGGTGAGCAACTCATTCCTTAGAGAGTGGTGGTGGTCATGGAAAAGGACACACCCGAGCGTCGTACCTCCGGCAGATTACACAGGATTTGTTTATGGACTTTACAGTCTGGCGACCATGAGGAAACCAAAACTTTTGTCTTAGGTCGGTCAGGGTATCTAGTATCCCACCACGTAGACTGCAGTGTTTGTGAATGTGTAACACAATTATCCTGCTTACTCTGTAGTGATGGGGAAGAAACATTGGATTTTTTACCTACAGCTCTATTTTGGCAGAGACCCAGATCATTTTCATGTTTCTTAGGGACGTTTTCAAAATTCATTCCATACGTTTCGGTTCGGGCCCTTTGACCCAGTACTTTGGGAAACTAGGGAATTGATATTTGATTCCTATTTTCTTTAGGAAATTAAAAACCCTTTGTGTGACACCTAATAGTTTGCTAAGTTCAGAGTACCTATTAGTCTTACCCATTAGTCTGTCAGGAACTGTGTGAGGCATTGTTGCTGGCACCCCCACACATCACAACAGTGCTCTCCAACCATACTTCACGAGTAGTTGTGACGTTAGCGCAACACTGAATGTACGGATAAATGGTCTATCCGTAGTCCGTATATCCGTATATTAATTTCACAAGATACATGTTAAAACAGTTCAGCACTGCAACGTCAATGAGGTGGAAATAAAATGTCTTCTTTCACTTCACATATTTTTGCACGCACTTGACGGCACCAACCATCATGGCACATTTATATACTAAGCACATATTTACATTGTGGTTAATGACCCAATCAGGTTTATTCATTGGCAACTTTGTTGCAAAGTTAACTTTGCCACTCTCCAACATGGCACCAGTGTGAATAGTTATCAACATATTCACCTCGTGTCTGTCCCTCCAGCGCACTCATAACATTTGATCACACTTTCGCAGCTGGCATTTACCCACTGCAATGCCAATGCCAAACACTGGCATTTTCCTCTTGTGGGTCTTGACAGTGCCACATACGCCTGTGGTGTGATCAAGGAGGATTCTGGTCAGCAAGAGGCTGGTATAGTAGTTGTCAGTGTATAGGATATGCCCTTTGTTCAGCATTGGATCCATGAGTGTTTTCACGACATTGTCTGAGAACCCGTGTGGATCTTGACTTGGTATGTCAAAGTATGTACGTGAATGCAATATCATGTCCATGACAATACCAGTTTCGCAGTCACATGGCACGAAGAACTATAGTCCAAACGTGTGCTATTTTGATGGAATGTACTGCTTGAACGCCAGTCGTCCCATGTCCCTAGAGCACTAGCAATTCACCTACCACGACATCCTGTGCTGGTACAAAATAGTCACGTAATTTTCCGCTCAAATCACTAAATACCGACGCGTCTTTCCACAGTCTGTCGTGTCTGTCTTCATTAACATTGTTCTCAGAGTGCAGGCCCCTAAGAAGCCGCAGGAACCTATCACGTGACGTGACATGTACCTGTTGAACATGGGAGATGGAACAAGGCTGTCTTTACTTCAATAATCCTGGATCACGTGTTTATCGGCATGCCTCATCACCATGCACAATGCAAAAAACACATACATTTCTTCACTAGTCGTGTCTCTCCAATGTGTCATTCAAGATGCAGGTAAGATTTCAGTGTCAATGAGTTCGTCTCTGCAACGAGATGGTCCTCGAATTACTGATCAAAATATGCGATTAAATAATCAATTTCAGGCATATCATCACCAATTTAGGGTAATAACTGGGTCACGCCAACATTAGTATCATCAAATGTTGGAATTTGTGAGACAAATTTCTCACAATGTCTACAGATGTGGGCTGCTTCCGACTCAGTACTAGGCCAGTGAGCAAATTGCCTCCCACAAACAATAACAGGATCATTCCCTGCTTTTTAGTTTGTCAAGTGTTGAATTTGTGATAATAGTTTGCACTTACAAGAATTCCCATGTTGGAGAGGTGGTCAGACGTCATTTTGTTGTCAGCCAACTGAATTCCCTTTTCTTGTAGGAATTTTCCTGATTTCCTGAGACCATGAACATATTGGTCAAATGGGATTTTGTCGACTACTATGGCCTGTACAGGTAACCGCACCTCAGAAGCCGCAGGAACCTATCACGTGACATGTACCTGTTGAGCATAGGGGATGGAACAAAACTGTATTTGCTTCAATAATCCTGGATCACATGTTCATCGGCATACCTGATCATCATGCAGAACGCCACATAACCGCTATAACCACCATGGCATTCTAGTAGTTGAGCTACTTTGTAGTCTTGGGGTTGTGTTGGCCAGGAACCTTGATATGTTTAGTTTCATATGTCGAACAGAAACTAAACATCATTAGATTATTTGGCACTTTCTGTGTGACAAATGATTTTTGAGAGCTTTTGTAAAAAAATCCCTCTCAAAGGGATTTGAGAGGGGATTTCCTTAGGTAAAAAAAACCTATAGGTAAAAAAAAATCTCTCAAAGAGTTTTGAGAGCTTAGGTAAAAAGAGTGGTGACTTTGGTCCTTATGTTCTTGATGAGTAGTTGGGCAGTGGGCAAAATCACGTTATTGTCAGACTTTGTGGATATGACACCTATATCATGACGTACTTTGAAGTACTGCACGTGATGGAAGTTTCCTCCTCCACCTTGGGTTTGGGAGACCTTGGTCTTATGTCCCCGCACATTGCTTTGTGATGTTCACCCTTTATTGCACCTGTTGCAGGTGTGCATTTGGGTTGCAGCGGTATTGGGGTCATGTGACCCGAGGCACCTGTTGTATTTATGCAACTTCTTGAGTCGCTTTACATGTGTAGTACGATCAGAGTAATTAGTGCAGTTGTATATGGAATGTTCTCCATTACAAAACAAACACGTCATGCAGCCTACAGAACCTTTTGTAGTCATCGCCTTGGGTGACACAGTAACTCAACGTTTGGAGGAACCCACTGCATATGTGCCCACACTGCCTTGTTTCCACCTTGGAATGGGGATAGATGTTTTATATTTGCTTGGAGTATTATGTGTACTCTGTGATTTGTTATAAGTGGTTAACGAAGGTTTAGTTGTTGATTTACCATCTGTGTTTGCTTGTTGTCTATCTATAACTGAGCGTAAACCTTCAGTGATCTGTACTGTAAGAGGAGACTTGTTATGTACGGTATAAAACTTATCCAGTGTTTCACTGGGTAATTTGCGTCTTGCAACAACTTTAGTTAACCAATCCGCATTATTTAGATCAAACTTAAGGCTGAGTGCTTTGAGTAATGACTCAAGCTCCAACCAAAATGTTTGGAGTGAGTCAGTGAATCCATCTGTGAATTGTACGTCCAACAACTTTTGTTGGATGTTTCAGGTTGGTGAAAAGTGGGCACCAGTTGTAATGTTTAGGAATACTGGTGCTGCACAAACCATGATTGCTTTCAGTATGTTGTCTAAGGAAAAAAGATTGATCTGGAAGAGATGATGTTAATTCAGGGTATTGGGGAAGTAGTGCAACATGTTCCAATTGTTTAGGTTTATATTAAAATCCTTTCTTGAGGATTGTAATTCTTTCTTGAGTATTGTATGTGAGGAATCCTTTTTTGAGGATTGTATGTTAGGAATCCTTTCTTGAGGATTGTATCGATCAGTTAAGCTATTGCCAGTTTATTTTTAAGCTAGATCTGTCAAAGGGTCATCACCACATTTCCTCCTGAATTATGTACTGTTGGCGTTTGTAATACCTTACCTATTCCTGGAGTTGATGTAATACTAGGGAATGATCTTGCATTGAAATTGATAAATAATCAGTTCCCTATAATGATCACTGAATGAGGTAGACTTTTCTCAGAGGCGAGTGAGGTAACTCTTGTTGTGTATCCTGTCTGTGCAGTCCCCAGATCCCAGAGTGCTAAGCATAAGAGTGATACATTACATACATTCTTGTACAGCCACTAGTACGCGTAGCGTTTCGGGCAGGTCCCTGGAATACGATCCCCTGCCGCGAAGAATCGTTTTTTCATCCAAGTACACATTTTACTGTTGCGTTAAACAGAGGCTACAGTTAAGGAATTGCGCCCAGTAAATCCTCCCCGGCCAGGATACGAACCCATGACATAGCGCTCGCGGAACGCCAGGCGAGTGTCTTACCACTACACCACGGAGACTGTGAGACTGTGATGTTTCCAGTTCTATGAATATGGAGGTGTAACGTACGATTATGTTTCGTTGTTGGGTAGATTAGATACACATTGTTTAGTGAGTTTTCATATTTATTTAGTAGTCTTGATTACAGTAGTCAGTTGGTAGCATTGTCGTAAACGTTCAGACTGAGCTTGGAGCAGAGCAGAGAGCTGACTGAGGCCGGAATCGCGAAGCTGTATGCGGGAGAGCTGGCAACTCGATTGGGAATTGCGTGTCGGAACTCAGGGAACGAGAGCGTTGTAGCTCGATGCAGTCGTGTTCTGCTGTCTGCTCTGTGTCGAAGCTGTATCGTCATGGGTCGATTAGAACTGCCAACGCCGAGTACTACATTCTTGACTGGAGATTGTACTGTTTGCTATTGCTCATATCGCTTGCTTATATGGTAATTACACCTCAGCTCCCTCCAACAAGCTGAGAAGAGTATTAATTGTAATTGGGGAAAGGATTGTAGCTTCTGTAATTAGTGCTAATTAGTTATGCTATTAAGATAATGAGATAATGGAGCGAGTATAAGCTTACTCACTACAGAGGGAAGGCTGGAAAGCCTCCGCTGGTAGACTCGGAAATAGAATTGGCCAACACCTTACTAGCACATTTGGATGAGGTTAGTACAATTGGGGAAGTGATGCCCCGTTATCTTCTTGAGGTTATATTGAGATGAATTTGAGGCTTAGCGTCCCTGCAGCCTGGTCCTCGACCAGGCCTCCTTTTTGCTACAAATCTCCAGGAAGCAGCCCGTAGCAGCTGTCTAACTCCCGGGTACCTATTTTCTGCACGGTGAACAGACCATCAGGGTGAAAGAAACTTTTCCAACTTGTTTCTTCCTCCACCGGGGATCGAACCCAAAACCTTAGGACTACGAATCCCGAGCGCTGTCCACTCAACCGTCAGGCTTGTGATGAAATTGAACCCCTTGTCACTACCTCTCCCCCTCTTGTCTAATGAATCCCACACTTTGTCCCACCTTTAAAAGGCCGACCCCAGTTTGCATGTATGTTTTTCAGAGGCCGTTCCAGAGAATGATACTTCGGAAGGTGATGTTGGATACTTCACATGTTTTTTCAGGTAACCAAAAAATTTTTTTTGGCCCAAAATAAAGAAAGATATTGCCAAACATTGTCGTCAGTGCTTAACATGCCAAGTGGTGGGGAAACCCAGCCAAACTGTTCCCAGAGCTCCTCTTCATCCAACTGGTGTTCCACGTGACCCATTTGCCCACATTATCATGGACTGTGTAATACCCCACTTTTCTGGACCTTGTCCGGACATATGCATATAATTACTCCTATGTGTGCCACAACCAGATTTCCTGCAGCCTATCCTGTGCGCAATTATAGAGCGAAGACGGTCATCAATCATCTGGTGAAGTTTTGTACCTTGTTTGGACAGCCCTGTGTAATCCAGTCAGACAATGGAAGCAATTTCCGCTCAGCTGAATTCCAACAATTCAGTTTGCAATACAATATCAAACATCAATTTTCCAGTATATACCATCCCCAGATTCAAAGTGTCTTGGGAAAGTTTCACCAGAGCCTGAAGCAGATGCTGCGGACTGTTGGCGAAGACTGGATGCAACTGGGATGAAAACTTACCCGTTGTCGTCTTTGTAGTTCGTAATGTACTACAGGGGTGTTCCTCATTTAAATTAATTTTTGGTCATCAGGTGAGAGGACCTCTCTAGCTGCTGAAGGAGAGACTCATGGGGAACGTTTCTCTCACCGAAGGACGACGCATGCTGAGCGAGATCCACTCCAAACTCAAAAGGACGGGGCGAGAGCACATCTGGAGAAAACCCACCTCAAGGAGCAGAACTATGACAAGAAGTTCCAGGCGAAGTCTAGATTTTTCAAGCCAGGTGACCTAGTCCTAGTTCTCAAAACACGAGTGGAAGCTGCTGTGGAGAATCAGTTTGAAGGTCCGTTTGAAGTAGTATCAAAACGTTTGGAGTTGACCTATCAAGACCGGAGTTTGAAGGACCACTCTTACATCTTGGTGAGAGTGGTGTTCACTTGGTAAGCACATCTTGCTGTGCACAATCGATGTGCACAGAAATCGATTAAAAGTTTTTCAGGGTTCCAGGCTGGTGGCATGTTTACTACAGGATGTTCTCACACCTTTGAATCATGAAAATAATGAAGTGTCTAATCCTACCTCTTGTAATTCTAGTTTGTTGAGAGGTTGGGTCACTTGGATGAAGAGAAACAGAGATAGATGCAAACTCTGCTAGACGAGTATGGTTTTTGGTTTGGATAAGTGACTACCAAGACCCATGTCTTTAGCCATGATATTCAGCTCAGACCCCACACCTATTTGTATGCACCCCTACAGAGTGTCGCTAGAGAAGAGGGCTATTATGAGGAAGTGGAGTTCCTCCTAGAACATGGTCTCATTAAATCTAGCCAAAGTTCCTGGTGCTTGCCCTGTTTGTTGGTTTCTAAGCAGCATGGGAAGGGGTGCCAGTGTACTGACTACAAACCAATTGAACCAGGTAACTGAAGTAGACACTTTCTCCTTACCGCTTCTTGAGGATTGTATCGATCAGTTAAGCTATTGCCAGTTTATTTCTAAGCTAGATCTGTCAAAGGGTTATCACCAGGTACCATTGACAGACCGAGCAGGTGAAGTGTCAGCATTTGTAACACTGGGCGGTGTTTATCAATATAATGTAATGCCGTTTGGCTTAAGAGAATACGGAGTGTGGGGTAGGAGTACAGGTTACCACTTCACGAGGTACAGCTGATTGCCGACTATGGAGTTGAGCAGGTTACTGTAACTGTAGCCCCTAAGTTACCCTTAGAGCATGTACAGATGGTGCTAGGTAATGACCTCGAAGGAGGCAGGATACAACCCGATTGGGCCAGGAATGCCTATGTTTCAGGCCGTGGTGCAACCATGCCAAGTGAGGTACTGGTGGACTCAGGTAGTGGTGAGAAAGCTGACCGCATCAATGGTAACGTCACGAGGGACGACGACAATGAGGGCGAGAATGCAGAGAGGTCGTCAGAAGTCGTGGAGAACCCCGACGAGGACCTGCGACTAAGCCTAATGATGCGTGTGGAGTAGTGGCGAGGAGCAGCTGTACAAGCGCCTGGGGCAGTGAAGGTGCTGCAGGCCGAACTCCCTCCACATAAAAGTGTGAGAAAGGTGAACTCAGTGAATGAGCGAACGGCGGTGAGGGGTAGAGTGGAAGAGCCACGACGCAGTGCACCCTACACCGGCCGGATACGTAGGGGTTGGGGTAAGAAGAACCACCGTGGCGAGGTGAGCCACAATGAGGTAAATACCCAGCAAACACAAATCATCTAGAAAACGTTTGTCTATCTCTTCCCATAGGTGTGGGAATGATTTGCATTGAGAATGGTGCAGGAGAGCCTTTGAGAAACTTTTAATCAAAAAATCCAAACACAAAGGTTTTATAATAAATTGTTTTTCTACAACTTTTTTGTTCCTAATGTATTACAAATAGTTTTTACATGTTTAAATATAAAATTTATGGTGTTTTTTTTTGTAAAATTCATTAATAAATTGTGAATGATATATATTGGCTGAGTGAAACGTTCAAAATCCATTTTGTTATAACATGATCAGAAAAAAGTAGTTTTCCAAATTTTCTAAAAATCGCTCTTTTTAACACAATTTGACTCCTAATGCATTCCACTAAACACTAATATCATGTTTAAATATATAATTTATGTATTATTCCCTAAGATAATTTATATAAATTATAAAAGTTGCTGGAAAGTGGTGTGAAAGAATCTGAAAACGTTTTGTTGTCTTATATTGGCGTGTTCTTATTAACTAGAGTGAGTAAGAGTGAGCGAGAGTGGGTAAGAGTGAGTAAGAGTGACTGAAGGTGAGTGAGAGTGCCAGAGAGTGTGTAAGTGTGAGTAAGAGTGAGTATAAGTAAGAGTGACTGAGAGTGAGTAAGAGTGACAGAGTGAGTAAGGGTGACAGAATGAGTAAGAGTGAGAGTAAAAGTGATTGAGAGTAAGGGTGAGTATGAGAGTAAGAGTGATTGAGAGTTAGAGTGAGAGTAAGAGTGATTGAGAGTTAGTGAGAGTAAGAGTGATTGAGAGTAAGAGTGATTGAGAGTAAGAGTGATTGAGAGTAAGAGTGATTGAGAGTAAGAGTGATTGGGAGTAAGAGTGATTGAGAGTAAGAGTGATTGGGAGTAAGAGTGATTGGGAGTAGGAGTAAGAGTGAGAGTAGGAGTAAGAATGAGAATAAGAGTGATTGAGAGTAAGAGTGAGTAAGAGTAAGAATGAGAGTAAGAGTGATTGAGAGTAAGAGTGATTGAGAGTAAGAGTGATTGAGAGTAAGAGTGATTGGGAGTAAGAGTGATTGGGAGTAAGAGTAAGAGTGAGAGTAAGTGTAAGAATGAGAATAAGAGTGATTGAGAGTAAGAGTGATTGGGAGTAAGAGTAAGAATGAGAGTAGGAGTGATTGAGAGTAAGAGTGATTGGGAGTAGGAGTGATTGGGAGTAAGAGTGATTGAGAGTAAGAGTAATTGAGAGTAAGAGTATGAGAGTAAGAGTGAGAGAGTGAGTATGAATGGGTAAGGGTGACTGAGAGTGAGTAAGAGTGACAGAGTAAGAGTGATGGAGAGTAAGAGTGACAGAGAGTAAGAGTGACAGAGAGTAAGAGTGACAGAGAGTAAGAGTGACAGAGAGTAAGAGTGACAGAGAGTAAGAGTGACAGAGTAAGAGTGAGTATGAGAGTGAGTAAGGATGACTGAGAGTAAGAGTGAGTAATAGTGTGTAAGAGTGATTGAGAGTTAGAGTGAGAGTAAGAGTGATTGAGAGTTAGTGAGAGTAAGAGTGATTGAGAGTAAGAGTGATTGAGAGTAAGAGTGATTGAGAGTAAGAGTGATTGGGAGTAAGAGTGATTGAGAGTAAGAGTGATTGGGAGTAAGAGTGATTGGGAGTAGGAGTAAGAATGAGAATAAGAGTGATTGAGAGTAAGAGTGAGTAAGAGTAAGAATGAGAGTAAGAGTGATTGAGAGTAAGAGTGATTGAGAGTAAGAGTGATTGAGAGTAGGAGTGATTGGGAGTAAGAGTGATTGGGAGTAAGAGTAAGAGTGAGAGTAAGAGTAAGAATGAAAATAAGAGTGATTGAGAGTAAGAGTGATTGGGAGTAAGAGTAAGAATGAGAGTAGGAGTGATTGAGAGTAGGAGTGATTGGGAGTAGGAGTGATTGGGAGTAAGAGTGATTGAGAGTAAGAGTAATTGAGAGTAAGAGTATGAGAGTAAGAGTGAGAGAGTGAGTATGAATGGGTAAGGGTGACTGAGAGTGAGTAAGAATGACAGAGTAAGAGTAACAGAGAGTAAGAGTGACAGAGAGTAAGAGTGACAGAGAGTAAGAGTGACAGAGTAAGAGTGACAGAGTAAGAGTGACAGAGTAAGAGTGACAGAGAGTAAGAGTGACAGAGAGTAAGAGTGACAGAGAGTAAGAGTGACAGAGTAAGAGTGAGTATGAGAGTGAGTAAGGATGACTGAGAGTAAGAGTGAGTAATAGTGCGTAAGAGTGATTGAGAGTAAGAGTGAGTAATAGTGTGTAAGAGTGAGTAATAGTGCGTAAGAGTGATTGAGAGTGAGAGTGATTATGAGAGAGTTAAGAGTGTGAGGTGTGAGAGGGTAGCAGGCCAGCAAAGCAGGATGTTTGGTCACAGAGATAGGCCTAGGCCTAGGCCTCATGATCTCTAATGTTGGTTTTTATATATATGTTGGATTTTTTGTCCTGTTTCAAATTATAATTATTTAGCAGGAATGTAATAAGATATTGCACAGTATTAATGTGACAATAATATATGCATTATTTCCTTGATAATCAAACTTGTTGTTCAAAGATAATATACAATCTTTGAAGGAAACATTTTGAGAGTGCGAGCTGGCAACACTGGGCTGGTGGTGAGAGAGACATATGGTTAGTTGTGCTCAGACCTTCAGTGGTGAAGGGTGTGTCCCAGCTTGCCGCCACCAACCGCCACCCGCCGCCACTACCCACCACCACCAGCCGCCACCCACCACCAGCCGCCACCACCCACCACCAGCCGCCACCCTCCACCAGCCACCGCAACCCACCACCCGCCGCCACCACCCACCACCAGCCGCCACCCGCCACCAGCCACCGCCACCCACCACTGCCACCCGCCGCCACCACCCACCACCACCAGCCGCCGCCGCCACCACCACCCACCACCACCGCCGCCACCACCCATCACCGCCGCCGCCACCACTACCCACCACCACCGCCGCCACCACCCATCACTGCCGCCGCCGCCACCACCCACCACAGCCGCCGCCGCCACCACTACCACCCACCACAGCCGCCGCCGACACCACTGCCACCACCCACCACCGCCGCCACCACCACCCACCACCACCACCACCCACCACCACCACCACCCACCACCGCCGCCACCACCAGCCGCCACAAGCCGCCACCGCCCGCCACCAGCCGCCATCACCACCACCACCACCACCACCAGCCGCCATCACCGCCACCAGCCGCCACCAGCTGCCACCACCACCAGCCGCCACCACCGCCCGCCACCAGCCGCCACCAGCTGCCACCACCACCAGCCGCCACCACCGCCCGCCGTCAGCCGCCACCGCCCGTTGCCACAGTCGCCACCGCCAGCCGCCACCACCACCCGCCGCCACCACCCACCACCAGCCGCCACCCGCCACCAGCCACCGCAACCCACCACCCGCCGCCACCACCCACCACCAGCCGCCACCCGCCACCAGCCACCGCCACCCACCACCGCCACCCGCCGCCACCACACACCACCACCAGCCGCCGCCGCCACCACCACCCACCACCACCGCCGCCACCACCCATCACCGCCGCCGCCACCACTACCCACCACCACCGCCGCCACCACCCATCACTGCCGCCGCCGCCACCACCCACCACAGCCGCCGCCGCCACCACCACCACCCACCACAGCCGCCGCCGACACCACTGCCACCACCCACCACCGCCGCCACCACCACCCACCACCACCACCACCACCCACCACCACCACCACCCACCACCGCCGCCACCACCAGCCGCCACAAGCCGCCACCGCCCGCCACCGCCCGCCACCGCCCGCCACCAGCCGCCATCACCACCACCACCACCACCACCAGCCGCCATCACCGCCACCAGCTGCCACCACCACCAGCCGCCACCACCGCCCGCCACCAGCCGCCACCAGCTGCCACCACCACCAGCCGCCACCACCGCCCGCCGTCAGCCGCCACCGCCCGTTGCCACAGTCGCCACCGCCAGCCGCCACCACCACCCGCCGCCACCACCCACCACCAGCCGCCACCCGCCACCAGCCACCGCAACCCACCACCCGCCGCCACCACCCACCACCAGCCGCCACCCGCCACCAGCCACCGCCACCCACCACCGCCACCCGCCGCCACCACCCACCACCACCAGCCGCCGCCGCCACCACCACCCACCACCACCGCCGCCACCACCCATCACCGCCGCCGCCACCACTACCCACCACCACCGCCGCCACCACCCATCACTGCCGCCGCCGCCACCACCCACCACAGCCGCCGCCGCCGCCACCACCACCACCCACCACAGCCGCCGCCGACACCACCGCCACCACCCACCACCGCCGCCACCACCACCCACCACCACCACCACCCACCACCACCACCACCCACCACCGCCGCCACCACCAGCCGCCACCGCCCGCCACCGCCCGCCACCAGCCGCCATCACCACCACCACCACCACCAGCCGCCATCACCGCCACCAGCCGCCACCAGCTGCCACCACCACCAGCCGCCACCACCGCCCGCCACCAGCTGCCACCACCACCAGCCGCCACCACCGCCCGCCGTCAGCCGCCACCGCCCGTTGCCACAGTCGCCACCGCCAGCCGCCACCACCACCCGCCGCCACCACCCACCACCAGCCGCCACCCGCCACCAGCCACCGCCACCCACCACCGCCACCCGCCGCCACCACCCACCACCACCAGCCGCCGCCGCCACCACCACCCACCACCACCGCCACCACCACCCATCACCGCCGCCGCCACCACTACCCACCACCACCGCCGCCACCACCCATCACTGCCGCCGCCGCCACCACCCACCACAGCCGCCGCCGCCACCACCACCACCCACCACAGCCGCCGCCGACACCACCGCCACCACCCACCACCGCCGCCACCACCACCCACCACCACCACCACCCACCACCACCACCACCCACCACCGCCGCCACCACCAGCCGCCACAAGCCGCCACCGCCCGCCACCGCCCGCCACCGCCCGCCACCAGCCGCCATCACCACCACCACCACCACCAGCCGCCATCACCGCCACCAGCCGCCACCAGCTGCCACCACCACCAGCCGCCACCACCGCCCGCCACCAGCCGCCACCACCGCCCGCCGTCAGCCGCCACCGCCCGTTGCCACAGTCGCCACCGCCAGCCGCCACCACCAGCCGCCATCACCGCCACCACCAGCCGCCATCAGCTGCCACTGCCACCAGCCGCCACCAGCTGGCACCGCCCGCCACCAGCCGCCACCACCAGCCGCCACCACCGCCACCACCACCTGCCACCAGCCGCCACCACCGCCCGCTATCAGCCGTCACCGCCCGTTGCCACAGTCGCCACCGCCAGCCGCCACCAGCCCCCACCACCGCCGATCGCCACCACCCACCACAGCCGCCACCACCCACCACCTGCCGCCACCACCCACCACCACCAGCCGCCGCCGCCACCACCACCACCCACCACCACCACCGCCGCCACCACCCACCACCGCCAGCCGCCACCACCCACCACCACGGCCGCCACCACCCACCACAGCCGCCACCACTCCTCACAGCCGCCGCCGCTCGCCACCGCCCGCCACCACCGCCAGACACAGCTGCCAGTGTCCGCCACCGCCGCCACTGTCCGCCACCGCCGCCACTGTCCGCCACCGCCGCCACTGTCCGCCACCGCCGCCACTGTCCGCCACCGCCGCCACTGTCCGCCACCGCCGCCACTGTCCGCCACCGCCGCCACTGTCCGCCCACCGCCGCCACTGTCCGCCCGCCGCCACTGTCCGCCCGCCGCCACTGTCCGCCCGCCGCCACTATCCGCCACCGTCGCCACTGTCCGCCCGCCGCCACTGTCCGCCCGCCGCCACTGTCCGCCCGCCGCCACTGTCCGCCCGCCGCCACTATCCGCCACCGCCGCCACTGTCCGCTACAGCCGCCACTCTCCGCCGTACAGCCTCCCCTCTCTCCGTTAGTAAATAATTATAATTGTTAGTAAATAATAAAAGAAATATAAATTATTAGATTTTTTTTACCCTTAAATTGGTTTTAATATTTAAATTGAAAATAATAATATAATATAAAATATAATAAAAATAATATAATATAAAATATAATAAAAATAATATAATATAAAATATAATTTAATTTCAAGAAATTTAACTTTAAACACAAAGATGTGAAAAGGGTTCAGATTATAGGCTCAAACCTTTCATAAGAGATTCATATTGGTATATGAATGGATTATGAATGATTCAGGTTAGGATTGTAAAGTTGCCACAACATCTCAAATTAGTGTTAGATACGTAGGTTTTGGTAATAAGTTTTGGAAACCTATTTAAGTCCACACACAATATCGTATCTGATACGATAAAACAAACGTTTCCAATCCTTTCAAATACTTTCCAGATATGTTGTGGCAACCTAAAATTGTTTGCTGGGTAAGCCCAACCACGAACTGAGAAAGTCGTCTGCAGCGAAAGGAAACTCATGGAGGAATGAAGATCTTCACCGAGAACGGTGGAACCATATGTATGTGAAAGGTAATAGGAAGAAAGATTCTGAGCTGTGACTGAGGGCACGGTCGACATAAGCGTTAACATCACTCCTCTTGTACCTGTCCAGGCAGTCACTGTTGGCATTCAGGCACATTCCTATGTTTGTTTCCTTAGTGTAGACTGCAATGTGGAAAACTCTGCTCCTTTCCATGACTGTTACATCTAGAAAGGGCAGCTTCCCATCCTTCTCCATCTCGTAAGTGAAACGCAACACAGAATTCTGCTCAAATGCCTCCTTCAGCTCCTGCAGATGTCTGACATCAGGTACCTCTGTAAAAATGTCGTTAACATACCTGCAGTATATGGCCGGTTTCAAGTTCATGTCGACTAAGACTTTTCGCTCGATGGTACCCATGTAGAAGTTTGCAAACAGGACACCTAGGGGAGAACCCATGGCGACCCCATCTACTTGCTTATACTTTTGTCCATCCGGGCTCAAGAAGGGTGCCTCTTTAGTACAAGCTTGGAGTAGTTTCCTCAGACTGTTTTCTGGTATGTCAAGAGGAGTACATATATGGAGTTATGGAGTTTTCCACACTGCAGTCTACACTAAGAAAACAAACATAGGAATGTGCCTGAATGCCAACAGTGAGTGCCCGGACAGGTACAAGAGGAGTGTTGTTAACGCTTATGTAGACCGTGCCCTCAGCCACAGCTCAGAATGGAAGCAAGTTGACGAAGAACTCTGTAGGGTAAGGCACGTCCTAGTCAACAACGGCTTCTCCAATGGTTTCGTGGAAGACATCATAAGAAGGAAAGTGAAGCGCCAAGCAACCTCTGAAGAGACAACTAACACAACACCTATACCCCCTATTAGACTATTTTACAGGAACTTCTTTTCCACAGCCCATAAAACGGAGGAATGGGTCCTGAAAGATATTGTCAGTAGAAACGTTATCCCTACAGACAAAAATCAGAAGATACAACTGACGATTTACTATAAAACCAGAAAAACGGCCAGCCTACTCATGAGAAACTCTCCAGACACAAAGCAGAACGCTTTAAAAGAGACCAACATCGTCTATGCCTTCAAATGCCCTTTTGGGGACTGTAAGCCTAAAAAAAAACAGTATATAGGCAAGACAACAACATCTCTTTCCAGGCGTTTAACGATGCATAAGCAACAGGGCTCCATTAAGGAACATATAATCTCTTCCCACAAACAAACCATCACCAGAGAAATCCTAGCAAACAACACAGAAATCATCGATAGATACAGCGATAGCAGACGGCTGGACGTCTGCGAGGCACTACACATCAAGAAGTCAACACCAGCAATCAACAGCCAATTAATGCACAACTATATTCTACCCACTTCAAGACTCCGCTCCAATATAGAAGCATCAAGAAATATGGACCAATAGGCTTTCTACAATCACTTCCATTCAATACCCATTGTTTCGTGTTCTGTCTTGTGTTGATGAAATTAATACCCTATTAAATACCACCTCACCCCATCCATCTCACTCAAATGTAGATATAAACAAATCGGAGATGTGTAAGTTCTATTCAGTTGTGTATGTGTAAACTAAAGTCTTTGAAAATGTAATAAGTTTTACGAAACGCGCTCAAGTGTCGCGTCAGACTAGAAATAAAAATGAATTTTGGAGAATTGATTTTTGAATTACCACCAACAGTGAAAAGAAATGTACGAAAGATTGAGAAAATTCGTGTTAGAATTATTAATCTTACTTTTTCGGTCATATTTAATAATATATATATATATATATATATATATATATATATATATATATATATATATATATATATATATATATATATATATTTTATATATATATATATATATATATATATATATATATATATATATATATGTATATATTATATATAAGTATATATATATATATATATATATATATATATATATATATATATATATATATATTATATATATATATATATATATTATATATATATATATATATATATATATTATACATATATATATATATATATATATATATATATATACATATATATATTATATATATATATATATATATATATATATTATATATATTATATATATATAATATTATATATATTGTGACGGTAATCTTTTTCAAGAGAGATTGAGCCTGCTCTTCCCTACGTAAAGTTACTTATATATATACAATACTAAGATGCTACCTTCAAGATACGTCTACCAGTAGCACAAATCGTTTTGACCAGGAGGCAAACGTACCCTAAACTCCCCCCACTCCTCACTCCTTCCATGCCGGCTCGCCACCGTCGTCAACCAGCAAACTACCTTTCCAGCCTGCCTGCTTCTGATTGGTGACCTGCCGACTGTGTTATACTCAAATTCTATGTCAGTTGGAATATAACCAATCACAGGCAAGTAGGCCTCTGACGTCATGCCAGATTGAGGAGCATCAGCATGCTCCCAGCAGCCTCAGTTCTCCTCACAGACTCAGAGTAGGTGGACCTCGGTTGGCCAGATATATACCTTGTTGTCTCGGTCAATAAATATATACAGAAGCGACTACTGTGTCTACATTCAACCCGGAACAAGGCAAACGAATACTGGTAGCAGCAGTGGGATACAGAATTTTTTTCTGGAAACAAAAACTCCAGGTACCCACATCACCTTGTGCTCCACCGCCACCGCCATCAGCCGCCTCCATAAGCCGCCATCCTGCCACCACCGCATCAAATATTGTGCCAGACCGGGGTCCTGCCATCAACCACTACTCCAGACCAACGTCTCAGCAGTAAGGGCCAATAATTTCCTGTTTGAACGTTAATTCATCAGTGAGGAGGAAGGAAGCTTCCGTGCCAGCCATTTTTGAATCTCGCGCCACCACGTGGGAACCTGCACCCACCACCACCACCACCGCCGCCCAAGCTGACAGTATCTAAGCTTTGTGAGTGTTCTAGCTACTGAAATCGTGGTCAGCTATCGTCGTCGTCCGAATTTATCTTCGCACTCCCAACATCAACAGTGTGGGGTCCCTGAGTTTCGCGCCACCGCCGCCAGGAGCGCTGCCATTGCACCAGTTTGTAAACAAGCCCTCACATGAGCTCTTCACACGTCTCGTCAACGTTTTTCTTTTTGGCCACTGTTAGAATGCAAATCCTGTAGCCTTGAGTTAAGTAATTATGAGCTAAGATATCGTGTGCTATGATTTAATGAGGTTTAACGTAAATATATCCAAAATATCTTATGAATTAAACTTTCAGTGACTTGTTAAATATTGGAGCCGGTTTAGTACTCCAGGCCCACAGTTTCTCTGAGACATTTCAATATTCGCTGCATTGATTCCATTATTCATTAATTGTTGCTAGTGTCATTAGTGAATTCAAAGGTGAGAGAAGTAAGAAATAATTGTTTCTAGCAGTTTATTTTGCATAATAGAAATTTGTTTTGACATTTCCATAGACAATAGAACAGAAATTTTTTTATATTTCTCCAGACCTAACTTTGAAATTTATCCTTTAATTAAGCATTTTATTTTAAATTTTTACCATAGCAGTTATATACATTTCTGTGTCTAGTTTATGTGCTACAGTACATCCATATTTCTTGCATGGCCACATGTTGTGTTGAATCTTTTTAATGAAATTTTGCAATTGCATTTCCCAGTTTATATTCTAAATTGCTGTGCTTAGACTGGGTTTAATTAATTTGCATGCTTCTAATCCCAGCCATATTCATACCAGATTGCTAATTTAATTCACAATTTTGCTTGTTCTTAATTATTTGTTGCCTAGCCCAATTTAATAATTTTATTTGTGCCATTTTTTTTTACTTTAGCCAAGTTGATATTTTTTTGAGTGTTTATTTTTGTGTATACGATTTCTGATGCCAGGTGCACTTAATTATAATCTGCGTTCAAATATTACTTCCACGGCTGTGACAATGCCTACCACTGTTGAAACCCCTTCAGACTCAACAGGAGCAGTTGCTCGTCCCAATGGCCAGAGATCAGCTCAGGAAATGGCTATTCCTCTTTTTGCTGGGAAATCGCGCTTATTAGCATCATGGTTTAGTAAGGTTGAAGCGAAAACTGTTGCACGTTTTTCTAAGCCTAGTGATGCCGAATACTTAGCAATTGCACGGTCAGCTGTGGACACAACCAAAGGTGATGCACGTTTCGTTGTTGACGAGAAAGCCATTGTTAGCCTCCAGTCATGGTCTGATTTTAAGGATTTCTTTCGCCGGCGTTTTGTTAATAAAGGAGACCTCGACCCGTATACGTTAGTCAAGAAAATTGCCAATGCCACCATGCAGCCTGGTGAATCTTTTAATGCGTTTACTAGCCGTCTCGATCAGTATATTTATGCCTTAGTGTCTGCTATGAATAATTCGACTTGGTTAGATAAAGACAATAATCTGTCCCCTGAGGCTATGGCCAAAATGATAGCATTGGGTACTTTAATGCATTTTGCCCCCGAGCATACTAAACCAATCGTTGAGCAACAAAATTTTGGTGTTAAACATGAAATTGGTGAAGTGTTTGAGGCCATTAACAATGCCGCCGATAAACTAGCTCCCCGAAGTGCTCAACTGTTGCCACCGTCTGATATATGTAAATGTAGTAACAAGCTCTCAGCATCCTCCCACAAACTCTCAAAACTCTTACACGCAGAAGCGTACCCATGCTCGTAGCCCCCAGTGAAATTCGCCACCTCATAAATTGCCGAAACGCCATAGTCCACAACCATCCACTCCCTCATGTTGGCATTGTGGTAAGAGTAACCACCTCGCAAGGGACTGTTGGTTCGCCCCTAGATCATCACCTCCTAGACAATTCTCTCGGTCCCCTCGTCAATCTTATCATTCTAGGCTCCCATATATCAAGTACCATAAACAAGTTGGTCACCACACTGCGGATTGTAGAGCTAGGCAAAGGACATCTCCACCTCGTAACGCCCACAGTCAGTCTTGGCGAGGCGCACAGCGTCCAAGACATTATCAGAACTCTCGTAATTACAACTCCCAGCCCAACTATAATGCACCTTCAAATTATAATGCTCGGTCACAGAATGCTGGAGCTCAGAATGTTCACCCCATGTCGTCGGGAAACCCCCAAGGCCATCCGCTAACCAATTCAGGCTAGCCAATCCTAGTGCCCTCCCTGTGTATTCAGTAGCTACCCAAAATAGATTTGGACACTTGACAGAGGAGGACACTGACTCTAGACCAGTTGTAGATGTTGACGGATCCACAGTAAATTTGACCCAGACAAGACGCAGATATCCCAGACAACATAAGTCAAAAGTAGTAACTTGTCCAGTCTCAAGTGATGGTCCCCTTGTATCAGCCATTGTACATGGTAGAGTTTTAAAAGTTTTTCTTGACTCAGGTGCAAAAATTAATATTGTCAAGCCCTCAGCTCTTAGAGACATTGAACGTAAGCACCCTACTACTTTAAAACAGTCACACATACCTTTTCTAAGTGGTATTTCAGGAAATAAAGTAAAAGTTCAGGGTGAAATTGACCTCCCACTCAAGTTCAATGATGTCACATTGTCTATAACATGTTTAGTTGTTGACATTATTCATTTTCCTGGAGACATTCTCTTATGTCTGTACACCATGATTGATGAAAATATTGCATTGTTTCCCCATCGTTGGAACATAAGTATCAAAGACCATGTCATACCCTTGTGTAGCATGTGTCGACAGGGCCATGAGTTCAACCTTCAATCAGATTACGTTAATTTTGTTGACACCCGCCTTGCTAGTGTAGGTTTGTCAGATCATTGTCGTGGAAGCATACCCGAGAAAACGGGCACTCGATTGAAGCATAGTAGTTGTGCAGTTGTTAAGTAGAATAAGTATCGGGACTTTTAGGAAGGGGACGCCCTAACGGATTCTCGTTGTCTCGCTCGCCTGGCAGCTTCCATCTCTGAAGTCAGTGGTTCCACGGCTACTGACACTGTGCTACACCCTCATTCTCTCACCAGAATAAGAGTTAAGGTTCAGGGAGTGCCTGAGTTGTCGGATGTGATTGCGGAAAGTGAAACATGTAAAGTGAATGGTACATTTGTTGAACCCTCCTGGCACACAGTGCAGGATGGTACCGTTACATTATTTATTGCAAACACTAGTAATGCCGACATCCATCTCCAGTCTGGTACCCATGTTGTAAATTTTGCCCATTACTCGTTACCGGTGCGAGTTGTGGATGATGTCTCCATGGATCATACTGTTTGTACACTCACACCAGGAGAACAGGGAACTCAGCCAGAGCTGCAAGCGCAACACCTCAGTCCTACTGATTTTCCTGACTCTGTGGCTCAGCTTTTGGAAATTTGGAACAGGAATAGAGCTGTTGTTGCTCTACCAGGAGAAAAGTTAGGTCTCACTCCTCTTATTACACATAAAATTCCCCTTGAACAAAGAACTACGCCTATTTATGTACCAGCTTACCATCTTCCCCATTCTCAGAGAGCAGAAGCAGATAGACTTGTAGAGGAAATGTTACAGAGTGATGTAATTGAATCGAGTAATTCACCATGGAACGCTCCATTGATTCTTGTACCAAAGCGAGATGGGACTTGGAGACCTGTAATCGATTATCACAAGCTTAACAGAGTAACAATACCTGATCGTTTCCCACTTCCAGCTCTAATTGATTTGTTGCAAAGTATTGGTCGAAACAAAGTATTCTCAACGTTAGATTTGTTGCAGGGATTCTGGCAAATCCCCCTTGATGAGGAAAGTAAACAATTGAGAGCCTTTAGTACTCACAATGGTCATTTTCATTTCAAAAGAATGCCGTTTGGTTTGCGTAGTAGTCCAATAACCTTTTCACGTCTCATGACAAATCTATTTCGTAGATTGATAGGAAGTACGCTTCTAGTTTACCTTGATGATCTCATAATCATGTCGCAAGATGTTCAGACTCATTTCCAGAACCTTGAGAAAGTACTTGCAAAGCTCTCTGAAGCTAATTTAAAAATAAAGCTTGCAAAATGTTAATTTTTAAAGCAGAAGATTAATTTCCTAGGTCATACAGTTACACCTTCAGGTATTACATTGAATGAATAAAAAATTATTGCTGCCCGTGATTTTCCAACACCTCGTACTGCAGAAGCCGTAAGACAGTTCACAGGTCTTGTAGGATTTTATCGTTCATTTATTGCTGGATTCTCTATTATAGCCACTCCGCTTTACAAGTTGCAAAGAAAAGATGAACCCTTTGTTTCGGGAGAGGCCCAGGATCAGGCATTCAAAAAACTCAAGTCAGCCTTGATTTCGTCACCTGTCCTTAGGTACCCAGATTTTTCTAAACCTTTTACGTTGGTTACAGATGCTAGTGACATAGGTTTAGGTGCTGCATTACTTCAAACAGAAGGTCACAGAGATCACGCAATAGCTTATGCTAGCCGTACATTATCTAAAGAAGAGAAAAATTATAGTGCAACAGAACGAGAAGCCTTGGCAGTTGTCTGGGCACTTAAACATTTCAAGGATACAATTTATAATTACCTAGTTCATGTTCTTACAGATCACCAACCATTAATTTCCTTGTTCAAAAATAAGAATCCAGTTGGAAAGTTTGCTAGATATTTGCTCACAATTCAAGAATTCAATCCCACATTTGGATATATTCCAGGAAAGCAAAATGTTGTAGCCGATGCGTTTTCTCAACACGTAGCTGCGATTCAGTTAAATTACCCAGCATTAGATGCTACAGTAGTAGAAACGGAACAAAGACAAGACCCCATATGGGCACCCGTCATTAAATTTTTGACTAAGCAAGACACTCGCCCGATTCGTAAACCGCCAGTACCATTGAAAGAACTAGTTATGTTGGACAATTTACTGTGTAGAGTAATAAAGCTAGCGACAGCCTAGAGGAAATGTTGTCAGTTAGTTGTTCCAGCTGTCTTGGTACCAACTGTGTTAAAAATTATCCATGATGCTCCTGCAAGTGCACATCCAGGAAAGGATCGTACACTCCAACAAGGTCGATTGAAGTATTTTTGGCCAAAAATGGCTAAGGAGATTGCTCATTATGTTGATAGAGGTTTAACTTGTTTACAGCACAAGGGACATGTTTCAGGACCTAATCCAATTCAGGTGTACCCAGCAACTAAAGCTCCTTGGGAACGAATATCGATGGATTTATTGACAAATTTTGCGGAAACAGAGAGAGGGAACAAACATTTGCTTGTAATGGTCGATAATTTTTCATCAGCATGCTCCCAGCAGCCTCAGTTTTCCTCAGAGACTCAGAGTAGGTGGACCTCGGTTGGCCAGATATATACCTTGTTGTCTCGGTCAATAAATATATACAGAAGCGACTACTGTGTCTACATTCAATCCGGAACAAGGCAAATGAATAACTGCACACCTGCACCTCAGCGCTCTCTACCAAGTCAATGTCTGGGCCTGAACCAGTCATTGAAGTCAGAATATCCTTGTGCTCTCAAGCTGTGAACAAGCAACTGATATACACTCTGTTTATTGATGGAGGTTCTCAGCTAGTGCTATATTCTCAGCACTTGTTTAATCATTCTTTTGTCTTAATTTTATTTGTAGAGTAACGTCACCCTTGTTCTTAATTTTTATGTTATGTTTTTTGACTTGTTTGTTTGCACTGTACATAGCCAAGGGATTCTCTTTGGTCATAATTTTTAACGTTAATTAAAGTTTCATTGTTCATACTATGTGTTTTGCGTGTCTTCCCTTACTTTACCACAGACAACAGCCAAGCAGTCTATCTTTTTTTTTTTTAAATGTGATAGGCATTGACACCAGCCATTAGGAAGACTGCCGAACACCTACACTCCTACACTTTCCAGTCACATTTTTATGGGGGCCTATCCAGGAGCTTCACTCAGGTACTAGTACCAGAACACTCAGGTACTATATACCAGAACATATATTTGTGGTAAGTGTACTTGGCTTTGATACAGTTGCTTTTCCAGAACAGAACAGATACCATACCAGAACAGAATACCAGATACATATATACCAGAACATATATTTGTGGTAAGTGTACTTGGCTTTGATACAGTTGCTTTTCAATATTTCATTACTTTTAATATTTATATAAAATAAAAATAAAATAAAATAAAATGTTTATTTAGGTAAGGTACATACATACAATAAATTTTTACAAAGAATGGTTGACTTATAGGTAGAGCTAGTACATACAATGCCTAAAGCCACTATTACGCAAAGCGTTTCGGGCATGATAAACTTAAATGACAAGCTTAATACTAATTGAGCATAATGAGTAGAATGAAAACAAGAAATGAAAACATAGATGAAAAAGTAGCACAAATACAATTATGTCGACAAACAGCGCTCTTTAAAAAAAAACAGACATTGGTTGACAATAGAAGGGTAAGGTAGGTTACAGGGAATTTATTAGGTATAGCTTCGTTTTTAACTTAAACTGGTTGAGAGAGGTACAGTCTTTAACATGGTTGGGAAGGTCATTCCACATTCTGGGCCCCTTGATTTGTAGAGCATTTCTAGTTTGATTAAATCGTACTCTAGGAATATCAAAACTGTATTTATTTCTGGTGTGGTGCTCATGGGTTCTGTTTCATCCTTCTATGAAGCTTTTGAGATCAGGATTGGCATTATAGTTTAGCGTTTTATATATGTATAATACACATGAGAGAATGTGCAGTGACTTAATGTCTAACATATTCAGAGATTTGAGTAGGGGTACCGAGTGATGCCTGGGGCCAGAGTTGGATATTGTCCTAGTAGTTTCTGTGCTGTGTATTTTCTGTTTTCCGAGGGTAGCATATTGTGAGTGTTGGATAACTTTGGATTACGTGGTGACTGGAGGCCTCAGTCATTCTCTTAATTGGTCATCCCTCCCTCAATGTTATTACTTGTGTATTCCACCTTTTGTCCCTAGGATATTTCTCACAATCCGGCAGATCATCATTATGGTACCCTGGTACTTTGATTTGTCTTCGGGTCAAAGCACCCTATCTTCTGCACTCCGACCAAAGGAAGATACAGAGGGCCATAGTTCCTCTAGCACGGACTATGTTGTTGAGTTGGGACCTCAACAGCAGTTCTCGTCACCAGTTGACACTCGCACCCCTACACGTCGGTCAGAGATGATGATATTTACTTAGGTAGGGGATTAGCTTTCTTTTTTCAGAGCACAAAGATCGCTAATTCTGTAAGTATCATATTTCATTTAGTAGGAAAACCCTTGCTTCTGTCCTATAGAGACTCGGCAAGGTATGCCTACATTCTTGGACTACCTTATTCACTTTTGAAACAATTAAATGTTTCATTTGTTTTAGAAACTATCGGTTTCATTTATTTAGTAGGATTTTCTTGCCCTTATTCTCTTACATTGAGTACCAGGTACAAGATTTCCTGCGATTTTGATTGACTAATCGTATGCAATACTAAAATTAACGTTAATTGTTAAATATTAAATTACCACAGGATAATTAGTAACAGGATGACCAGTTGCCACGTCATCCTGTTACTGACACTTACATTTTCACTAGTATATTCGTTGTACATTTATTTGCTATTTTCAACATGTTTCGTCTCCAAGCATTTCGTAACGACCCAGCAAGTGAAGTAGGGAACTTAAGTCGTGCCAAGAGGACCGAATTACAAACTCTTGCACACGAGTATCAACTAGATGTTCCCCCTGGAGCCAACAAAAATGACTTGCATAATATAATCTTGGATCACCTCTTAGAGGAAGGAAAGATAGACTCTGAAACTCACGAAAACTATTCTATTGCAGATAAACATGCGCTGGCAGCTATGAAATTGAAGCTCGAACTAGCCAACATAGAGCGGGAACAACAAAAAGATCCTCTCCAGATGCGGGAACGAGAGGCTGCCCTAAGGAAAGAAGAACAAGAATGTGAGGCGACCCTGGCGAAAGAAGATCTACAACGAAAGGAACGTGAGATAGCCCAAAAGAAGAAAGAGGCTGCCCTAAGGAAAGAAGAACAGGAACGCGAGGCGGCCTTAAGAGAAAAAGAGGCTACCCTACTCCGTGAGCATGAAAGAGAGCATCTTGAAGCAAGAAAACGTGACCTGGAGATACAACGTGCGCACAGTAAACAGCTAGCTGATAGTGCTCTCGAATATCGTCGACAAGAACTCGCTTTGGAAACTACACACCACACTCAGTGCCAACAAGCTACCGCTAGTCTTCCCGTAAGTTTCAATGTCTCCCATGCAAGTAAGTTAATGCCACCATTCGTTGCGACAGAGATAGACGTGTTTTTCACCACTTTCGAGACCCTAGCTAAAAAACTTAGCTGGCCTGCAGATCAATGGTCTACCCTTCTCAGAGTGCATCTCACAGATAGAGCTGCAGTTACTCCCAGTACCTTAGCGTCTGAGAATGACTACCAGACCCTGAAGCAAGCAGTTTTGGACGCCTACCTTCCCTCCACCGAAAGGTACATACGAAAATTCCGTGATTATCTAAAGGCAAGTACCACCACCTTTTTAGAATTTGCCAATACAAAGAAAAGATATTTCATGAAATGGCTGGAAGCAGCACATGTCTCTACATTTTCAGAACTCGTCAACCTCATTCTAGTTGAAGAATTCTTTAGACGTGTTCCCCCTTCCATCCGTTTATATTTAGCAGACAAAGAAGAAACCGACTACATCAGATGTGCGAAGTCGGCTGACACCTACAGCCTCATCCATCGGCTAACACCAGATCCACCTTCCAGTAAGAAGTCTTGGTATAGTTATGATAAAGTGAGTACCGATCAAGCGAGCTCTCAATTGTATTGTAAGTATTGCAAACTCTATGGACATACCATGGATAAATGTGGAAAAGCTCAATACAAAGGCAATGAAACTCCTAAACACAAACCGACTCCTCCTAACTCCGGTAAGCCTGTGATGAATGTTGGTGTTCCTGTTAATGATCTTTCTCTCTTCAGCAAACAACTATATCCTGGAACAGTCTCTGCCAGCAGTACAGATTTGGAGGGACGTTTCAAATTGAAGATCTTGAGGGACGCAGCGGCTCTTCAGTCAATAATATTGAAATTGGCTGTGCCTAACGTCACCTACACCGGGGAAACCGTCCTTATCACGTACCTCACTGCTACCACTCCGTATCCACTCGCCAGAGTCCCCCTGGACTGTCCTTTCGTGACCGGTGAAGTCCAAGTCGCCATCAGGGAAAAGCCTTTTCCCATGTCTGGAGTGCAACTTCTCCTGGGCAATGACTTGGCAGAAGATCTGCTACCTTCCAACCTGATCATCATGGACAAACCCCAGGTGTGTAACTCTGTAGTGGACAATCCCATCTTTAAGTATGTTCCAGCAGAGGTCCAAGAAAGTGAAGTTTTTCCTCCGGTTTTGGTGACCACCCGTGCACAAGCTGCACGACCGCAACCAGCTGACTCTACTGCAACCGCTGTCACTCAAGACCCTCAGAATCTACCACCGAATCTTGCTATTTTGGAGTTCCGTAAGTTACAGAGGGAGGATACTTCATTAACACCATTATTCTTCCAGGCTGAGACTCAACCTGACAGTATCCCTGGGTTCTTCCTAGAGAATAAGTTGCTCTCCCGCAGGTACAGACCCAGTAAGCTGAAGGAGGATGACGATTGGGCAAATGTCGAACAACTAATGGTTCCCACCAGCCTACAGCCCGATATTCTACACCTGGCCCACGGAGCCCTTTCTCACTATGGTTTTAACAAAACCTACCACGGAATCAGACAAGACTACTACTGGCCAGGTATGGTTAAAGACATCAAAAGTTACGTGCAACAGTGTCATAGATGTCAGATGGCAGGTAAACCTAACATCTTTGTTCCCAAGGCTCCATTGACTCCTATCCAGGTGCTTGCGGAACCTTTCCTCAGACTCATCATAGACTGTGTTGGTCCTTTACCTCGGACCAGTTCTGGCAACGCCTATATACTAACTATCCTGTGTCCTACCACCAGATTCCCCATAGCAGTTCCAGTAAAGAACATTACGGCTGCTACTTTGGTGAAACAACTATTGAAGATCTTCACCCAGTATGGATTTCCAAAAGAGGTTCAAAGTGACTGTGGCACCAACTTCACCAGTGATCTCTTCAAGAAGACACTGGAAGAGTTCAACATCACACAGGAATTGTCCAGCCCCTATCATCCTGCTTCACAGGGTTCTCTTGAACGTAGTCATCAGACTATTAAAGCACTCCTAAAGAAATTTTGCAATGAAACCTTGAAGGACTGGGATAAACAACTTGACCTCATCATGTGAATTTTCAGAAGTCTCTCTAATGAGTCTCTAGGAGTATCTCCTTATGAGTGCCGTTCTCCTCTCAAAGCTTTCAAAGACTCTCTACGTAATGCCACTTTCTGTGACCCTCAGAATGTGCCCCAGTTTCTTCAAAACTTAAAGCACCTTCTAGAGAGAGTACGTAAATTTGCTAATGACAATCTATTGAAAGCTCAGGAGAGGATGAAGACTCATTTTGACCCACGTAGCAAAATAAGGAAATTTAAACCAGGAGACTTCGTGTTGGCATATTTTCCTATCCCAGGTTCTCCATTGCAAAACAAGTTTTCAGGACCCTACCGCATGAAGGAGTGCAGAAACTACCACAACTACGTTCTTGAGACTCCAGATAGGCGGCGGAAGACCCAATTGTGCCACGTCAACCTCCTGAAGCAGTATCAAGGTACTCCCCCACTGTGTTGGTATCATTATTCACATTTAAAGGTCCATACCTCCACAGTGAGTCCTTCCCTGCTTTTCCTCCCGAAAGCATTACCACTGAGTCAGTGCCTTCCAACTCAGAAATCCTAACTTATCTTCATACCTATTTGCAGGACAGTAATAGTGCTCCTCTCATCAAAATCTTCAAGGAACATCAGTTGTTCAGCGATGATCCACAGGAGTGTAATGTGGTTCAGCACGACACCCAGCTACTCCCTGACACCCGGCCGATTCGTCAACCTTTTTACCGAATCAGCCCAAGCAAAAAGGAAGTTATGCGTGCTGTAGTATAGTATCTCCTGGATCATGGGCTGGCCACACCTTGTGAGTCCCCGTGGGCCTCACCCTGCATCTTGGTGCCGAAACCGCACGGTAAAGTGAGGCTGTGTACCGACTACAGGAAATTGAATCTTGTGACTGTCAAGGATGCTTACCCATTACCTAGAATAGATGACATCCTTGACGCCATTGGTAATGCTCGGTATTTATCCAAACTAGACTTACTCAAGGGATACTACCAAGTGTGTTTGACAGAGCGAGCTAAGAAAATATCTGCCTTCACTACTCCTTTTGGCCTTTACAGATATGAACGCCTTCCATTTGGACTAATATAATAATAATAATAATAATAATTAATAATAATTTTTATTTAGGTAAGGTACATACATAAAGAGATTTTACAAAGTTTGTTGGCTTTATAGATAGAGCTAGTACATACAATGCCTAAAGCCACTATTACGCAAAGCGTTTCGGGCAGGAGTAATGTAATTCGGACTATGTAATGCCCCGGCCACCTTCCAGCGAGCTGTCAACCGCGCCATCCATGGCTTAGATTACACCTACGCCTACTTGGATGATATCGTTGTGGCAACTAACACCTGGAACGAACATCTGTTCCAGCTGCAACGATTGTTCGCCAAGATCCTGACAGCCAGCCTCACCATCAACTTGGGCAAGTCCATCTTTGCTAAAGGTAAAGTGCATTATCTTGGTCATGTGACAGGGAGTGGCAGCATTGCTCCGTTAAACATACACACTCAAGACATCCAGCATTACCCACAGCCTAACACTAGGAAGCAGCTCCTGCGCTTCCTTGGTCTTGCCTCCAACTACCGTAGGTTTGTGAAGAATTTTAGTACGGTAGCGACACCATTGATCACTTTAACCAGCCCCAAGCAACGGTATCATTGGACCATTCAGCAAACCATTGCTTTTGAACAACTTAAATCTCTGCTCTGTTCTATTCCCATTCTCGTCTCGCCAGATATCACAAAGCCTTTCATCCTATATGTCGACGCCATTGGTACCGGCATCGGGGGCGTCCTGATGCAACAACGAGGCGAGGAGGTTCTACCTGTTAGCTACTACAGCTACAAGTTAAAATCTCACCAGAAGAACTACAGCACTATCGAAAAGGAACTTCTCTTCATCGTCCTGAACTTACAGCACTTTGCATCATACCTACAAGGTGCTCGGTCTACCACCATCTACTCGGACCACAATCCCCTATGCTTCTTGCAGCAAGCCCAATTCACCAATCAACGACTTCTACGATGGGCTTTATATCTGCAGAATTTCAACCTGGAGATCTTCTACATCAAGGGTTCTGACAACATCATAGCAGACGCCCTCTCCAGAGTCTATGAGGTAGAGGCAGCTACATATACCACTCTACCATCAGAAGAAGTAACTTGACCAGTTAGAGCAGGCTTCGGGGGAGAGTTGTGACGGTAATCTCTTTCAAGAGAGATTGAGCCTGCTCTTCCCTACGTAAAGTTACTTATATATATATATATATATATATATATATATATATATATATATATATATATATATATATATATATATATATATATATATATATATATATATATATATATATATGTCGTACCTAATAGCCAGAACGCACTTCTCAGCCTACTATTCAAGGCCCGATTTGCCTAATAAGCCAAGTTTTCATGAATTAATGTTTTTTCGTCTACCTAACCTACCTAACCTAACCTAACATAGCTTTTTTTGGCTACCTAACCTAACCTTACCTATAAATATAGGTTAGGTTAGGTTAGGTAGGGTTGGTTAGGTTCGGTCATATATCTACGTTAATTTTAACTCCAATACAAAAAAATTGACCTCATACATAGAGAAAAGGGTTGCTTTATCATTTCATAAGAAAAAAATTATAGTAAATATATTAATTCAGGAAAACTTGGCTTATTAGGCAAATCGGGCCTTGAATAGTAGGCTGAGAAGTGAGTTCTGGCTACTAGGTACGACATATATATATATATATATATATATATATATATATATTTATTTATATTATTAAATATGACCGAAAAAGTAAGATTATTAATTCTAACACGAATTTTCTCTATGTTTCTTATGTTTCTTTCCTTTTCACTGTTGATGGTAACTGAAAAATCAATTCTCCAAAATTCATTTTTATTTGTAGTCTGATGCGACACTTGAACGCGTTTCATAAAACTTATTACATTTTCAAAGACTTTAGTTTACACACACACAACTATGCCTGAACAGAGTTCAAACAGCTTCGATTTTATACCTGCATTTGGGTTAGGTGATATGTTACAACAGTTTTGGATGAGGTGAAAACATATTCTGAAACCGGCCATATACTGCAGGTAATTTGACGACATTTTTATACAGGTACCTGATGTCAGACATCTGCAGGAGCGGAAGGAGGCATTTGAGCGGAATTCTGTGTTGAGTTTCACTTACGAGATGGAGAAGGATGGGAAGCTGCCCTTTCTAGATGTAACAGTCATGGAAAGGAGCGGAGGTTTCCACACTGCAGTCTACACTAAGGAAACAAACATAGAAATGTGCCTTAATGCCAACAGTGACTGCCCAGACAGGTACAAGAGGAGTGCCGTTAACGCTTATGTCGACCGTGCTCTCAGCCACAGCTCAGGATGGCGGCAAGCCGATGAAGAACTCTGTAGGGTAAGGCAGGTCCTAGTCAACAATGGCTTCGTTGAAGACATCATAAGAAGGAAGGTGAAATGCCATGCAACCTCTGAAGAGACAAGTAACACAACACCTGTACCCCCTATTAGACTATTTTACAGGAACTTCTTTTCCACAGCTCATAAAACGGATTAGAGGTTCCTGAAAGATATTGTTAATAGAAACGTTATCCCTACAGACAAAAATTAGAAGATACAATTGACGATCTACTATAAAACCAAGAAAACGGCCAACCTACTCATGAGAAACTCTCCAGACACAAAGCAGAACGCTTTAAAAGAGACCAATGTCGTCTATGCCTTTAAATGCCCACTTGGGGACTGTAAGCCTCAAAGAATTCAGTATATAGGCAAGACAACAACATCTCTTTCCAGGCGATTAACGATGCATAAACAACAGGGCTCCATTAAGGAACATATAATCTCTTCCCACAACCAGACCATCACCAGAGAAGTCTTAACAAAAAACATGGAAATCATTGATAGCTACAGCGATAGTAGGCGGCTTGATATCTGCGAGGCACTAAACATTAAGAAGTCGACACCAGCAATCAACAGCCAATTAATGCACAACTATATTCTACCCACTTCAAGACTCCGCACCAATATAGAAGCATCAAGAAATATGGGCCAATAGGCCCTTTGCAGTTACTTCCATTCTTCCCTTTAACTTACAAAATATTATACCCATTGTTTCGTGTTCTGTCTTGTGTTGAAAGTTTGTTTTCACCTCATCCAAAACTGTTGTAACATATCACCTCACCCAAATGAAATGCAGGTATAAAATCGAAGCTGTTTGAACTCTGTTCAGTTATAGTTGTGTGTGTGTAAACTAAAGTCTTTGAAAATGTAATAAGTTTTACGAAACGAGTTCAAGTGTCGCGTCAGACTAGAAATAAAAATGAATTTTGGAGTATTGATTTTTCAGTTACCATCAACAGTGAAAAGAAATATAAGAAACATAGAGAAAATTCGTGTTAGAATTATTAATCTTATTAATGTTGTTGAATATGACCGAAAGGGTAAGATTAATGATTCTAACACTAACATTTTTTACGTTTTTCTTCACTGTGAATGGTAATTGAAAAGTTAACTCTCCAAAGTTCACTTTTACATTTTTATTTATGGACTGATGTCTAGAAGCGTTTTGCAAGAGACTTCTCACATTTTCAAAGACAAATTTTAAGTAGTCCATTTCATGCTTATATTTGTTTTTGGGTGAGGTGATAGAACACAAACCAGTGGGTAATAATTGGGTAAAGATAATTTTACATAATCAGAACATGAATCCATGGGTACATTGCGTATTTTCTCTTCTTGCTTCTGTGTTGGTTCGGGGTCTTGAAGTGGGTAGAATGTAATTATGTGTTAATTTGCTGTTGATTGCTGTTGTTGACTTTTTGATATGCAGGGCCTTGCTGATGTCGAGACTCCTGCTGTTGCTGTATCTATTAATAATTTCTGTGTTGTTAGTTACGATTTCTCTAGTGATGGTCTGGTTGTGGGAGGAGATTATATGCTCCTTGATGAAGCCCTGTTGTTTGTGCATTGTTAATTGCCAAGAAAGAGACGTTGTTGTCTTGCCTATATTCGGAGATCTTTGGGGCTAACAGTCCCCAAGTGGGCATGTGAAGGCATAGACGACGTTGGTTTCTTGCAAGACGCTCTGTTTGGTGTTTGGAGAGTTCTTCATGAGAAGGTGGGCCGATTTCTTGTTTTTGTAGTAAATTTTCAATTATATTTTCTGATTTTTGTCTATGGGGATAACGTTCCTATTAATAATATCTTTCAGGACGCTTTCCTCTGTTTTATGAACCTTCGAAAAGAAGTTCCTGTAAAACAGTTTAATAGGGGGGTACAAGTGTTATGTTAGTTGACTCTTCAGAGGTTGCAAGGTGCTTCACTTTTCTTTTAATGACGTCTTCAACATAACCGTTAGAGAAGCAATTGTTGACGAGGACCTGCCTTACCCGACGAGTTCTTCATCGACCTGCGTCCAATCAGAGCTGTCAAAGCCCCGGTTCAGTACTTAGTCCATGCCCTTCAACATGTGTTGAAATGCATGGACCAAACTGCTCCAGTAGTAAAGCATAGTATTGGCCAAGATGATCCAGTAGTGTAGAATGGCGTGGACCACCTGCTCCTGTAACGTAGAATGGCATTGAACAAACTGCTCTAGTTGTGAACAATGGCATGGACCAAACTTCTCCGGTAATATACATTGGTGTCGTGTCACGATTTCCCACAGCATCGCTGGTAGCATAGAACCTTTCATAAATCATCAAAAAGCCACCTGGCCTCAAAGCGTTATATCTTGTGTAAAGTAAAAGTCTAGGTAAAATCCACCAGTTTACTGGGTTGAAAATTAATGCATGACACTGCTCAATATACAAGAAGTATATTCACATATACGTGAATATATATACATATATTCACAAGAAGTATATTCACAGGAGTATATAGTATATTCACTACATTCTGTCCGCTCGGCCGACCGGCCGAGCGGACAGCACACTGGACTTGTGATCCTGTGGTCCTGGGTTCGATCCCAGGCGCCGGCGAGAAACAATGGGCAGAGTTTCTTTCACCCTATGCCCCTGTTACCTAGCAGTAAAATAGGTACCTGGGTGTTAGTCAGCTGTCACAGGCTGCTTCCTGGGGGTGGAGGCCTGGTCGAGGACCGGGCCGCGGGGACACTAAAGCCCCGAAATCATCTCAAGATAACCTCAAGATACATATCTACAACGAGTAGCTAAATTAATCAATGGACAAGTTAAGCAGCTAGTTGTCGCTAGGCCACTCACCTAACAACAGTGGTACACCAGTCCCCCTAAGACTGGCTACTACATTACACAGGCACAAGTCAAGCATCTAGATGCCAGTAAGTACAGATAACCTAATGGCATTGGTACACCAGGAAGATTAAGACTGGCTGTAAAGTTATGAATATTGTGGGTGTTGCCGGCCTTCGTACTTCAAGAGGCCAAAGGATTCTTGAAACACTTCAAGAGGGTCGCAACACTGAAAGGATGGCCAGAAGAGGATTGAGTGGCACTGGTCCAGAGTAGGCTGTCCGGTGGAGCCCGGGAGGCCTACAACATGCTGGATCTCGAAGAATGTCCGAAATATGAGGCAATAAAGAAAGCTGCACTACATTCTTTCCTGTTGACTCCAGAGGTGTATCGGAAGCGTTTCAGCGAATGTACTAGAGCGCCGGGATTGACATACGCCGAGGCTGCCAGAGAAAAAGAACGGAAATTGTTAAAGTGATTGAAGGCTGAGAAAGCGGAAACAGCGGAAGAAATCAAACAACTAATGGTGATGGAGAGGTTTATGTCCGTACTCCACACGGAGCTGAGGGTCAGAGAAAAGGAAGCAGGCATAAAAAACTTGTGGACAGCAGCAGATCGAGGGGGATATGTTGGAGGAGGAGTTAGGCTCTCTGAGGAAGAGTCGACTCAGTCAAGGAACCCAACAGGAGGACGACTGCTCGTGGAAATTCCGTGCAGAGGTAAAGAGTAGGAATGGGCCAGGTGTGTCGTAACACTCAAGTAACATGATCCCACGCCCAGGTAAGCATGCGAGAGCCTGTGAGGAAGTCTCCGAGTGGCAGCACCAGTACAAGCAGCTCGAACAGAGAGTACGTGTCTGGAAGTTCTGAGAGGACCTAGAACTCAGGGAAGTATGGTTCAGGTGACTGGGAGGTCTATCCAGAGTGGGACCATGTTACAACTGTGGTGTCAAAGGAAACTATTCCCGGGAGTGTTACAAACACCAGAAGACTGTGGGACTGATGTTGGAAGAACAGAGTGGTAAGCCATACTCCTTACTATAATGGTCCCAATGTGAATGGTTGGAAGATAAAGCTGGTGAGCATCCCTTCGTTTTTGGGGGTACTTTGAAGTTTGGGGAGTCAGACCCTGTGGAAGTTGCAGTGCTTCGCGATACGGGTGTTGACATGAGTATGGTAGCCAGGGATATTCTTCCAAAGGATTTTGATGAGTCACCTGTGGGAGTAGGGATAATACGCAGTGTAGGGAAGGAATGCAGGTTACCACTCCACAAAGTGCAGCTGATCACCGACTATGGAGTCGAGAAGGCGATCGTAGCTGTAGTCCCTAGGTTACTCCTAAAGCATGTCCAGATGGTGCTGGGGTAACAACTTGGGTGGAGTCAGGATACAACCCTATTGGGCCAGGAGTGCCTATGTATCAGGCAGTGGTGTAACCATGCCAGTTGAGTTGTCGGACGACTCAGACAGCAGTGAGGGAGCCGACCACACCGAAGAAAACGTCGCCAGGGAGGACGACGACGAGGGCGAGAGTGCAGAGAGGTCGTCGGATGTCCTGGAGAACCCCGATGAGGACCTGCGACTATTCCTAATGATGTATGTTGAGGAGTGGCGAGGAGCAACAGGACAGGTGCCTAGGGCGATGGAAGTGCTGCAGGTCGCCCTCCCTCCTCCTGAAGGTGTGAACGAGGTGAGCTCAGTGGGTGAGGAAGCGGCATGGAGGAGCCGCGGCACAATGTATCCTATGCCAGCAAGGTAAATAGTGGTAGGGGTAAGAAGAACCTGCGATGTGATCTACAGTGAGGTGAACGTAGGAAGATGTCTACTTGGAAGAAACTTTCATTGAGGAATGAAGATATTCATCATGAACAGCAGAATGGATGGATTTGGAATGATGATAGGAAGAGGGCCAGGAAGAAGTATACCGAGGATCGGTGCCAGCCTAGCAAGAGGGGTGCTGGGACAACTCTAAAACCTAGTGTGGGGCATTAACGCTAAATGAAGGTGTTAAAGACACTGAACCATGTAGTGGTAACGAGTCGCTGGAGCATACTTCGGGACGTGGGAGGAGGACCCCTTATAGGTGTTCTGGGAACATCTACCTCACCTGGTCCTATGCAAGATGGAGGAATGATGGAGTGACTGGCGAGGTGGCACGAGCCACATCACTAGCTGGATGAGTGGCACATCAGGGATGGAGGGAGCGAGAACACTGGTTGCCCTCTCCTGTGTTTTTCACTCGATATGACTGTTATTTCAAGGGGAGGGGTATGTTATGGAGCCCCCTCCTACAGTTTCCCTAATCCAGCAGTAAGAGTCATATCTCTGTTTCCTGCATGTTCCCTGAGATGCAGGGATTCTTTCGATATGTGTGATGGGTAGCAGGAGTGCTTGTTTGGGAGTAAAGTTATCATTTTATTTTTGGCCTGTCAAAGGGGCTTACGCCCTTATGGTTTACAAGATGGCGACGGGTAGACCAGACACCCACCAAGATGGGAGGGGGCCCAGCCGTTTGGCGATTAGCTAGGACAGGTCACGTGCCGAGATTGACCAATGGGGGGCCCAGCCCCCGTGGCGTGACGTCACCGGGCCAGCGGCGCTGGAGCCAGCAAGCACTTAGGAGCTCAGAGTTTTACGGTCTCTCGTTGAACACAGATATATGTCAAGTGAGCTCTCCAGATTGGAGGTACAGGAGCCTCGCCCAGTGGATATAAGCAGTCTCAATCGCACTACGGATATTATAGAAGACTTGTGTACTCTCGGGGAGCACGAGGAAGCCGAGTTTCGATGGTGTTAGGGCGCCAAGAACTCGTTGCTAATTGTTTTTGACGAAAGAGGGACGGCACCCCGCCGGGACGTAAGAGCTGCTGTGACCGGGTCACGTCCACTGGAGGTCAGAAAAAAGACATCGCGACCGAATCTATGAGAGATTGCCTCAGTAAAGGCGCGGTTGAGGGAAGACGATGAGCGCAGGAACTACTGTCAGGGTCAATAGAAGATAATTGTCATATTCTGGAAGAGAGCACGGCGAGGACACATTCTACGAGACACCCGAGGACCTGTGGTTCCAGACCTGAGCACCGAGGAATGCCCAGGTGTTACGGACCCGAGTCCAGCGTCGGAGCACGGAGCAGTGATGACCACGCCATCTGTGAGTCCGCTCCCGAAACCCACTCCAAATGGACAACGCCATCTAGTGAGGACGAGATCTACCGGCCACAGCTGCTGGATTCCCGTCTTAATCAGCTCATAACATAGCCGCTGCTGACCTCCGGTGAGATGGCGCTTAGACAGCAACGCCATCTATGGAATAAAGAGGTGGACGTTTGTGTCTAAGCCTGTAAGTGATGTTCCCTAGAGCGTCCCAGTATTAATGACGTATCTGATTGCAGAGTCGACCTGGGACTGCTGAATTGGACGATGGATGAGTCTACCCAAGGCAGCCAGGGTCTCTTCACCAGTCTGCTTGGAAGAAGCTGTGAGTCACCCCCGGACGAACTCTGTTGAGAGTATTAGCCTGCCTGTGGCGTGGCAGTGTAGGGAATCGCCTTATCCGGGGCTGGCTGGTGGAAGAGACTAGCCACTGTGGTGCTTAATGAGGAGAGTGATCAGCGGGATCACACGAGGCTCCTGCCTAGGGCTCGCAACCCTAGTATCGGTCGTGGAGTGGCCTACACAGCGGAGCTGATCGGTACCTGCCAGCTACAGGCTGGATTGTGGTTCCCAGCAAACAATTTTAGGTTGCCACAACATATCTGGAAAGTATTTGAAAGGATTGGAAACGTTTGTTTTATCGTATCAGATACGATATTGTGTGTGGACTTAAATAGGTTTCCAAAACTTATAACCAAAACCTACGTATCTAACACTAATTTGAGATGTTGTGGCAACTTTACATTCCTAACCTGAATCATTCATAATCCATTCATATACCAATATGAATCTCTTATGAAAGGTTTGAGCCTATAATCTGAACCCTTTTCACATCTTTGCGTTTAAAGTTAAATTTCTTGAAATTAAATTATATTTTATATTATATTATTTTTATTATATTTTATATTATATTATTATTTTCAATTTAAATATTAAAACCAATTTAAGGGTAAAAAAAATCTAATAATTTATATTTCTTTTATTATTTACTAACAATTATAATTATTTACTAACGGAGAGAGGGGAGGCGGAGAGTGGCGGCTGTGGCGGACAGTGGCGGCGGTGGCGGATAGTGGCGGCGGGCGGACAGCGGCGGCGGGCGGACAGTGGCGGCGGGCGGACAGTGCCGGCGGGCGGACAGTGGCGGCGGCGGGCGGACAGTGGCGGCGGTGGCGGATAGTGGCGGCGGTGGCGGATGGTGGCGGCGGTGGCGGATAGTGGCGGCGGGCGGATAGTGGCGGCGGTGGCGGATAGTGGCGGCGGGCGGACAGTGGCGGCGGTGGCGAATAGTGGCAGCGGGCGGACAGTGGCGGCGGGCGGATAGTGGCGGCTGTGGCGGATAGTGGCGGCGGGCGGACCGTGGCGGCTGTGGCGGCGGTGGTGGACAGTGGCGGCGGGCGGACGGTGGCGGCGGGCGGACAGTGGCGGCGGCGGGCGGACAGTGGCGGCGGCGGGCGGACAGTGGCGGCGGCGGGCGGACAGTGGCGGCGGCGGGCGAACAGTGGCGGCGGCGGGCGGACAGTGGCGGCGGCGGGCGGACAGTGGTGGCGGCGGGCGGACAGTGGTGGCGGCGGGCGGACAGTGGTGGCGGCGGGCGGACAGTGGTGGCGGCGGGCGGACAGTGGTGGCGGCGGGCGGACAGTGGTGGCGGCGGGCGGACAGTGGTGGCGGCGGGCGGACAGTGGTGGCGGTGGCAGACAGTAGTGGCGGACAGTGGTGGCGGTGGAGGACAGTGGTGGCGGTAGCGGATAGTGGCAGCGGGCGGACAGTGGCGGCGGGCGGACAGTGGCGGCGGTGGCGGATAGTGGCGGCGGGCGGACAGTGGCGGCGGGCGGACAGTGGCGGCGGTGGCGGATAGTGGCGGCTGTGGCGGATAGTGGCGGCTGGCGGACCGTGGCGGCTGTGGCGGCGGTGGTGGACAGTGGCGGCGGGCGGACAGTGGCGGCGGCGGGCGGACAGTGGCGGCGGCGGGCGGACAGTGGCGGCGGCGGGCGGACAGTGGCGGCGGCGGGTGGACAGTGGTGGCGGCGGGCGAACAGTGGCGGCGGCGGGCGGACAGTGGTGGCGGCGGGCGGACAGTGGTGGCGGCGGGCGAACAGTGGCGGCGGCGGGCGGACAGTGGTGGCGGCGGGCGGACAGTGGTGGCGGCGGGCGAACAGTGGCGGTGGCGGGCGGACAGTGGTGGCGGCGGGCGGACAGTGGTGGCGGCAGGCGGACAGTGGTGGCGGCGGGCGGACAGTGGTGGCGGTGGGCGGACAGTGGTGGCGGCGGGCGGACAGTGATGGCGTCGGGCGGACAGTGGTGGCGGCGGGCGGACAGTGGTGGCGGCAGGCAGACAGTGGTGGGGGCGGGCGGACAGTGGTGGCGGTGGGCGGACAGTGGTGGCGGTGGCGGACAGTGGTGGCGGTGGCGGACAGTGGTGACGGTGACGGACAGTGGCGGACAGTGGCGGCGGTGGCGGACAGTGGCGGCGGTGGCGGACAGTGGCGACGGTGGCGGACAGTGGCGGTGGTGGCGGACACTGGCGGCTGTGTCTGGCGGTGGCGGGCGGCGGCGGCTGTGATGAGTGGTGGCGGCTGTGGTGGGTGGTGGCGGCGGTGGTGGTGGGTGGTGGCGGCTGGCGGTGGTGGGTGGTGGCGGCGGTGGTGGTGGGTGGTTCTGGTGGTGGGTGGTGGCGGCGGTGGTGGTGGGTAGTGGCGGCTGGCGGTGGTGGGTGGTGGCGGCTGGTGGTGGTGGGTGGTGGCGGTGGGTGATGAGTGGTGGCGGCTGTGGTGAGTGGTGGCGGTGGGTGGTGGCGGCTGGCGGTGGTGGGTGGTGGCGGCTGGTGGTGGTGGGTGGTGGCGGCGGGTGATGAGTGGTGGCGGCTGTGGTGGGTGGTGGCGGCGGTGGTGGTGGGTGGTGGCGGCTGGCGGTGGTGGGTGGTGGCGGCGGTGGTGGTGGGTGGTGGTGGCGGCGGCGGCTGGTGGTGGTAGGTGGTGGCGGCGGGTGGTGGGTGGTGGCGGCTGTGGTGGGTGGTGGCGATCGGCGGTGGTGGGGGCTGGTGGCGGCTGGCGGTGGCGACTGTGGCAACGGGCGGTGACGGCTGATAGCGGGCGGTGGTGGCGGCTGGTGGCAGGTGGTGGTGGCGGTGGTGGCGGCTGGTGGTGGCGGCTGGTGGCGGGCGGTGGCAGCTGGTGGCGGCTGGTGGTGACGGCTGGTGGCAGTGGCAGCTGATGGCGGGTGGTGGTGGCGGTGATGGCGGCTGGTGGTGACGGCTGGCGGTGGCGGTGATGGCGGCTGGTGGTGGCGGCTGGCGGTGGCGACTGTGGCAACGGGCGGTAGCGGCTGATGGCGGGCGGTGGTGGCGGCTGGTGGTGGTGGCAGCTGGTGGCGGCTGGTGGCGGGCGGTGGTGGCGGCTGGTGGTGGTGGCAGCTGGTGGCGGCTGGTGGCGGTGATGGCGGCTGGAGGTGGTGGTGGTGGTGATGGCGGCTGGTGGCGGGCGGTGGCGGGCGGTGGCGGCTTGTGGCGGCTGGTGGTGGCGGCGGTGGTGGGTGGTGGCGGTGGTGGGTGGTGGTGGTGGTGGGTGGTGGTGGCGGCGGTGGTGGGTGGTGGTGGCGGCTGTGGTGGGTGGTAGCGGTGGTGTCGGCGGCGGCTGTGGTGGGTGGTGGTGGTGGCGGCGGCGGCGGTGATGGGTGGTGGCGGCGGTGGTGGTGGGTGGTGGTGGCGGCGGCGGTGATGGGTGGTGGCGGCGGTGGTGGTGGGTGGTGGTGGCGGCGGCGGCTGGTGGTGGTGGGTGGTGGCGGCGGGTGGCGGTGGTGGGTGGCGGTGGCTGGTGGCGGGTGGCAGCTGGTGGTGGCGGCGGGTGGTGGGTGGCGGTGGCGGGTGGCGGCTGGTGGTGGGTGGTGGCGGGTGGCGGCTGGTGGTGGCAGGTGGCGGCTGGTGGTGGGTGGTGGCGGGTGGCGGCTGGTGGTGGGTGGCGGGTGGCGGCGGGTGGCGGCTGGTGGCGGCCAGCTGGGACACACCCTCCCCCACTGAAGGTCTGAGCACAACTAACCATGTGTCTCTCACCACCAGCCCAGTGTTGCCAGCTCGGGCTCTCAAAATGTTTCCTTCAAAGATTGTATATTATCTTTGAACAACAAGTTTGATTATCAAGGAAATAATGCATATATTATTGTCACATTAATACTGTGCAATATCTTATTACATTCCTGCTAAATAATTATAATTTGAAACAGGACAAAAAATCCAACATATATATAAAAACCAACATTAGAGATCACGAGGCCTAGGCCTAGGCCTATCTGTGACCACACATCCTGCTTTGCTGGCCTGCTACCCTCTCACACCTCACACTCTTAACTCTCTCATAATCACTCTCACTCTCAATCACTCTTACGCACTATTACTCACTCTTACTCTCAATCACTCTTACACACTATTACTCTCAGTCATCCTTACTCACTCAAATACTCACTCTTACTCTGTCACTCTTACTCTCTGTCACTCTTACTCTGTCACTCTTACTCTCTGTCACTCTTACTCTGTCACTCTTACTCTCTGTCACTCTTACTCTCTGTCACTCTTACTCTCTGTCACTCTTACTCTCTGTCACTCTAACTCTGTCATTCTTACTCACTCTCAGTCACCCTTACCCATTCATACTCACTCTCTCACTCTTACTCTCATACTCTTACTCTCAATTACTCTTACTCTCAATCACTCTTACTCCCAATCACTCCTACTCCCAATCACTCCTACTCTCAATCACTCCTACTCTCATTCTTACTCTTACTCTTACTCCCAATCACTCTTACTCTCAATCACTCTTATTCTCATTCTTACTCTTACTCTCACTCTTACTCCCAATCACTCTTACTCCCAATCACTCTTACTCTCAATCACTCTTACTCTCAATCACTCTTACTCTCATTCTTACTCTTACTCACTCTTACTCTCAATCACTCTTATTCTCATTCTTACTCCTACTCCCAATCACTCTTACTCCCAATCACTCTTACTCTCAATCACTCTTACTGCCAATCACTCTTACTCTCAATCACTCTTACTCTCAATCACTCTTACTCTCACTAACTCTCAATCACTCTTACTCTCACTCTAACTCTCAATCACTCTTACGCACTATTACTCACTCTTACTCTCAGTCATCCTTACTCACTCTCATACTCACTCTTACTCTCTGTCACTCTTACTCTCTGTCACTCTTACTCTCTGTCACTCTTACTCTCTGTCACTCTTACTCTGTCACTCTTACTCTCTGTCACTCTTACTCCCTGTCACTCTTACTCTCTGTCACTCTTACTCTGTCACTCTTACTCTCTGTCACTCTTACTCTGTCACTCTTACTCTCTATCACTCTTACTCTGTCATTCTTACTCTGCCACTCTTACTCACTCTCAGTCACCCTTACCCATTCATACTCACTCTCTCACTCTTACTCTCATACTCTTACTCTCAATTACTCTTACTCTCAATCACTCTTACTCCCAATCACTCCTACTCCCAATCACTCCTACTCTCAATCACTCCTACTCTCATTCTTACTCCTACTCTTTCTCCCAATCACTCTTACTCTCAATCACTCTTATTCTCATTCTTACTCTTACTCTCACTCTTACTCTTACTCCCAATCACTCTTACTCCCAATCACTCTTACTCTCAATCACTCTTACTCTCACTAACTCTCAATCACTCTTACTCTCACTCTAACTCTCAATCACTCTTACGCACTATTACTCACTCTTACTCTCAGTCATCCTTACTCACTCTCATACTCACTCTTACTCTGTCACTCTTACTCTCTGTCACTCCTACTCTCTGTCACTCTTACTCTCTGTCACTCTTACTCTGTCACTCTTACTCTCTGTCACTCTTACTCTCTGTCACTCTTACTCTCTGTCACTCTTACTCTCTGTCACTCTTACTCTCTGTCACTCTTACTCTCTATCACTCTTACTCTGTCATTCTTACTCTGTCACTCTTACTCACTCTGTCACCCTTACCCATTCATACTCACTCGATCTCACTCTTACTCCCATACTCTTACTCTCAATTACTCTTACTCTCAATCACTCTTACTCCCAATCACTCCTACTCCCAATCACTCCTACTCTCAATCACTCCTACTCTCATTCTTACTCTTACTCCCAATCACTCTTACTCTGAATCACTCTTATTCTCATTCTTACTCTTACTCTTACTCCCAATCAATCTTACTCCCAATCACTCTTACTTTCAATCACTCTTACTCTCAATCACTCTTACTCTCAATCACTCTTACTATCATTCTTACTCTTACTCACTCTTACTCTCAATCACTCTTATTCTCATTCTTACTCCTACTCTCACTCTTACTCCTACTCCCAATCACTCTTACTCCCAATCACTCTTACTCTCAATCACTCTTACTCCCAATCACTCTTACTTTCAATCACTCTTACTCTCGATCACTCTTACTCTCAATCACTCTTACTCTCAATCACTCTTACTCTCACTAACTCTCAATCACTCTTACTCTCACTCTAACTCTCAATCACTCTTACTCTCATACTCACCCTTACTCTCAATCACTTTTACTCTCACTCTTACTCATTCTGTCACCCTTACTCTCACTCTTACTCTGTCACTCTTACTCACTCTTACTTATACTCACTCTTACTCACACTTACACACTCTCTGGCACTCTCACTCACCTTCAGTCACTCTTACTCACTCTTACCCACTCTCACTCACTCTTACTCACTCTAGTTAATAAGAACACGCCAATATAAGACAACAAAACGTTTTCAGATTCTTTCACATCACTTTCCAGCAACTTTTATAATTTATATAAATTATCTTAGGGAATAATACATAAATTATATATTTAAACATGATATTAGTGTTTAGTGGAATGCATAAGGAGTCAAATTGTGTTAAAAAGAGCGATTTTTAGAAAATTTGGAAAACTACTTTTTTCTGATCATATTATAACAAAATGTATTTTGAACGTTTCACTCAGCCAATATATATCATTCACAATTTATTAATGAATTTTACAAAAAAAACACACAATAAATTTTATATTTAAACATGTAAAAACTATTTGTAATACATTAGGAACAAAAAAGTTGTAGAAAAACAATTTATTATAAAACCTTTGTGTTTGGATTTTTTGATTAAAAGTTTCTCAAAGGCTCTCCTGCACCATTCTCAATGCAAATCATTCCCACGCCTATGGGAAGAGATAGACAAACGTTTTCTAGATGATTTGTGTTTGCTGGGTTGAAGGCCTCCACGACGAAGGACCCAGTGGGACGGTGATTTGGCTGGCCTGTGGCCAGGGTAGATTCGTCATAGAATCATAGTGGGTTCATCGTGGGCCACGGAAGAAGGAACCAGGGCTACCCAGAGTGAGCACCGTCGAGCATCCAGTGTCTTCGGAGGAAGACGAACCTGTACATAATAGTGTAGTTATAATCCCTGCGTGTGACTGGTATTTATTTACGGTGGCGGAGAAATATATATATATAAATTAGAACATTTGTATCCCTCCCCCTTTGATTTAACTTGCGTTACGGAACACACCCCTTGGAAGCCTTTACTAACTTGGGGCCGGATTCCCAAACTCTACTACCATCAGAGAAGAACCCGGTTGCGTCCCAGTAGGGCCGTAACACCAGGGAGCAGGGGACCACAACGACATTCAGAGAACCAGCATCTTGTAATAGACAGTTTAAAGGTAGATCAATATTTCCCTTCCATAGTCCCTTTTTGAACTAGGTGAGCTAGGTCATCATTTATGTTGGTGTGATTATTATTAGTATTATTATTGAGGTAGGCTAGGCTATAGGCCAGGACATATACCATTATCACCTGTGCGGAGGCAGTGACTTGTGTGGCCTCTAAACCGCCCAGCTGTTCAAGAGTGTTCAAGTGTTCAAGAGAGAACTGGATAAGCACCTCCAAAGGATACCTGATCAACCAGGCTGTGACTCATACGTCAGGCTGCGAGCAGCCGCGTCTAACAGCCTGGTTGATCAGTCCAGCAACCAGGAGGCCTGGTCGACGACCGGGCCGCGGGGACACTAAGCCCCGGAAGCACCTCAAGGTAGCCTCAAGGTAGCTGTTCGAGTTGCCAGACACGGCGAGAAGAGTACTGCTGACACCTGCAAGTTTCTACACTTTATTTACTATGATGATTTTTGTAGTTTTCTTTAGTAAATTTTTTATCATTTACCACTGTGTTTGTGTCCTCCATCTCTTGAGCATTCCATGAAAGTGATTTAGTATTTGCATTGCACTACTGTTGAAAAGATATCCTTGGCTGGCAGAACTCTAAAAGATTACTGTGAAGCATTGCTGGGACGAAGATTCTGATTACCCAGCTTGCGAACGTGTCAGGTGAATTCTCAGATTAGTTCCGGGTTTACTGTTATTGTGTTATGGTAGGCATGCTCAGTGGAGGTGCTACAGTCTGCAGGATTGAAGACTTGCGGTATGAGCCAAGCTTTCTCCATTCCCCACGGGTACAAGGCCGGGTTGCAGGTAACGACGCAAATCGTGGAACGACTGGGGGGTTCCCAGAGTGGTCAGTGGCCCCCGAACATAGGGAAGCAAAAACCCGCGGCGATAGTTATAGTATCTCATAACACCGTACCTCCGTTGTATAACTATAGCACTCTCGCCACATCAAGGCCAACTGTGACAATAAATATCAAACTAGATGGTTACCATCCTCACCAGATTTGCTATACTTTACATACACACACACACATGCAAGGGAAGGGGGGGAGGTCAATGACAGTAGCACACTGGCCGGTCTAAACGGGCAGTTTACACTTACTAACAGCACATCATCATCTATATAAATAAAAATAGAAATGTTCGTTTGTGCAATACCGATAATCTCCAAAAGTTCTTCACCGATTGCTTTGAAATTTTCACACAACGCTCCATTTGCATCCAGCTAGGTTTTTATATATATACTATATAGATCTCACGTATGTGACGGTAAAAAAAAAAAACATGCTTTTTTTCTGAAAAAAACTGCGGTTTTCATGTGTTTTTCATGTGACGGAAATTTTAGAAACCTCTTTACCGATTGGTTTGAAATTTTGACACAACGTTGCATTTGAATAGGCGCGTCTTTTTATATATCTACTATATACATGCCTCACCTGTGACAGGAAAAAACATGCTTTTTTGAAAAACAGCGTCATCTGTTGGACGTAAGAGCAACACACACTGTATACTCCGAATGTTCTTCACCGATTGATTGAAATTTTGACACTACATTGCACTCGAATAGGTGCGTCTTTTTATATAACTGTTATATAGATGCCACCCCCCTGTGACAGGTAAAAACATGCGTTTTTGAAAAACAGCGCCATCTGTTGCACATAATAGCAACATACACGCTATTACTAAATATGTCACAAACTTCATTTCAATGTTTCCGATTCCAGTGATAAATTTTATTTTCATACAATTCTATTTTTTTTTTATTGATTTATTTTGTCTGACATTGTGTTGGAATTCAGCTGTGTTGTTTAGCTGTGTTAAGTATAGATGCCACATAAGTGACAGGTAAAACTATGCTTTTCTTGAAAACAGTGCTATCTGTTGCATGTAAGAGGAACACACATGCTATACTAAATATGTTACAAATCCATTTCAATGTTTCTGATTGCTTTAATAAATGGAATTTTCATTGATTTTGATTTATTTTCATTTCGATTTAATTATTTTGTGTGAATTGCATTGGAATTGAGCTGTGTTGTTTACCATACCGTTTATTTCGTGTGTATAGTTTATTTTTTTATTTTTCTCCTATTTTCACTTCATTTTTTGACTGTTTTTCATATATTTCAGTGATGGGAACATGAGGTCACTTGATGTTCCCAATTTTCTAATGGTAACCTCAAACGTTTTGCAAAGGCACCAGATGAGGGAGTGTGGAATGGTGGGGATGACGAGAGGACAGAAGTGAGAGATGGTGGGGAGGACAAGGGGACAAGGGAGGGGTAATATTGGGGAAGGACGAGGGGTCGGAGGAGTTTGGGATGGTGGGGACGAGGGGATGGGGGAATGGAGAATGGTGGGGAGGACAAAGGGACAGGGAAGTGGAGCATGGTGGGAAGGAAGTGGGGATGGTGGAGTGGGGAATGTTGGGGAGGACGATGGGACGGTGAAGTTGGGAATGGTTAGGAGGCCGAGGAGACGGGTGAGGGGAGGAATGGTGGGGAGGACTGGGGGACATGGAAGGTTGCTGTGGCTCACCACTAGTCTCCGTGGTGTAGTGGTAAGACACTTGCCTGGCGTTTCCGCGAGCGCTTTGTCCTGGGTTCGTATCCTGGCTGGGTAGGATTTACTGGTCGCAAATCCTTAACTATATCTTCTGTTTAACTTAACAATAAAATGGGTACTTGGTTGTAAAAACGATTCTTCATGGGGGTGGTATTCCAGGGACCATAGGATTAAGGACTTGCCCAAAATGCTACGCGTACTAGTGGTTGTACAAGAATGTAACAAGAATGTTAGGGGAGCCGGTCGGCCGAGCGGACAGCACACTGAACTTGTGATCCTGTGGTCCTGGGTTCGATCCCAGGCGCCGGCGAGAAACAATGGGCAAAGTTTCTTTCACCCTATGCCCCTGTTACCTAGTAGTAAATAGGTACCTGGGTGTTAGTCAGCTGTCACGGGCTGCTTCCTGGGGGTGGAGGCCTGGTCGAGGACCGGGCTGCGGGGACACTAAAGCCCCGAAATCATCTCAAGATAACCTCAAGATAACCTCAAAAAAAAAAAGGGGAAAGCACATGCGTTGCTGAGCCACAGCAATGCGAGCCCGGGTACTGCTAGTATACAATAATAATATACAAATAATAACATATATTAGCAAACATGTGTATATAATGACATTTTACTATAAATGAACAAACATTACATGGTAAATACTGAAAAGATATGTATATTGACAATTGAGAATGACTACAGCATATCCAGTCATAACTTTTTTTTTATTTATAAAATAAAACCACTGTACGAACAGTCAACAAGTGAAGAATAACACAGGAATACAAACAAGTGTGCAACATAGAAAACAATAAAAAGAAATGAAACATACGTAATATACACACAAATAGTCAAACAGAAGAATATCAAAATAGCATGTAATACATAACACAGCCATAACAGAACAGAGAGAATACATAAGGAATAAGAACTAAAAACAATAAACAAAAAAAAAACAACCACCCCCACACCATGAAGGGGAGGAATACATAATACAAACATGTGCAGCTCGACACCTCACACAGAGGAACAGAACCGTACACAAAAGTAAAGGGCCAAAAACAAAAGCACAATACAATCACAAAACACAGAAATACATAAGTAGCATAAAATAATTACAAACAATAATAAATAAGGAAACACACAAAAACCATAGTATATACATAAGGAACAACAACACACACAACCACATCCCACATCATGCCACCACACACAAACACGCCCGCTACCCCAACATATGGGGCACAGGGCAAGGCAAACCCAACCCAACCACACCCTACCAAGGAGACGCCCACGTAGGAGCCAGGATAAACAAGCACACCACACACCCACGCACACCAACACCCACCCGGACCCTGAGGCAACCGGGAGGACAAGCACACAAGCACAGGAGCAGCCACTCCACAAGCAAGACACACACAACTCACCCAACCCCCGCCAAGGAGGCCTCATGGAAGGGGAAGGGACCCAAGGGAAGCCCAAGCAAACCACCCGCCCAACCCACAACTACAAGCCATGAACCAAACCCCAACCACCCCACACCCAGCAACACGGAGACCACCCAACCCACCCCAAGGCCAACTCCCACCCCCCCTTTCCCCAACCGACGCCTCCACCTATCCAAAAGCAACCCCACGAACATAGGCATTTTGCGGTTGGAAAACCAACCGCAAAATCCGAGCTGCAACCACCACCAGGTGAACCGCAAATGCCCCTGCAAAAAGCCCAAAAGCTGCGCAACCCTATAACCCTCCCTCCTACCAACCCACACACTATACACATAATCAGCGACAAGAAAACATAAGGTATTCTGCTCCCTCTGTGACCCCCTTGTCGGAAAGGACAAAAATAAAAGCTGCAGAAAATCACTCCGAAATGCTGGCCCACAAAACGCCTCCAGAACACCACGAAACCTATCAACCAAACCACGCAACCGCTCACAAAAACAAAAGACATGCACCTGTGACTCAGGTCACCCACAGCGCACACACGCCGCAAGGCACGCAACCTCAGCATGCACAACCGTTCATTCGTTGCCAACGACAAATGCAAAACACGAAAGAGCAGCTCCTGCTGCTGCGGCGCCAAAAATCGCCCCCCCCCACCAAAGCCGCCCACAACACAGGAACAAGGCCTCCACCCGAGGACAGACATGACAGAGCAACAACGCATAAACAGCCCCACACGAAAGAGACATAAAGCCAGGACTAAGGCAGAGAGGCCGAAGGATGCCACTGCCCAAGAGTACACAGGAGGGGTATACAAAGCCACCTCCCGACAAACCCCCAAATCAGCTAAGAAGCTAAACTTAACCGAGCAAAAAAAACACAAAGCATTAAGTCCCCCCATCCAAACTCAACCCTTGCTAAAACGAGACCCAGAATAAGGCCCAGCCTTGTTAAAGATATCAGGAATACCAACACCATCCTACCGCACAGCCAATACCAAAGTTGAACGTCGAACCGGATGATAGCGACCGCACCACACATACCTATACACCAGATGTTCCAACCCCAGAGCTTTCCGGCAATCCAACCAGAAGCACCTAGCCACAAACCACACATGCGTCATCACTTTACAGGTAACAAGCAACGCCCGCTGGTAGATCGTTAACGGACGAGCCGATAACAACCCAACCACAAGGCCCACAGAACGGGAAACAGCACCCTAATTCCACTCTAAAGAGCAATCATATGAAGCAAACCAGGTGATCCCCAGAACCTGAAGAGACGAGACCACCGGGAACCACGACCCCCGCCACACAAGGCAGGAGGCCCACTCACCCACACTAATCAAACTCGACTTCACACAATTAATAACAGCCCCAGTGGCCAGCTGAAATTGCAAAAGAATATCCTGCACATCACCAACGGATCCCTCCAAAGCCACGAACAGAACAGTATCATCCGCATACCCACAAATAGGCAGCCGAAGACCAGAAGGCAAAGGACGGGGCACAATCAAGGCACAAGCCTTCACCGCCCAAAAGAGAGGCTCCTGAAAAAGCATATACAGGATTCATAGACAGGGGGCAACCCTGATGCACAGAACGGCGAATAGGGAAGGATGCGCTAAAAAAACATTGACGCAAACCGGACTGCGACACCTAGTATACAACATGCATACTCAATCAACAAACACTGATGGAAACCCAAGCCGTTCCATCACACAAAACACAAAGACCAATGACACCCGGTCGAAGGGCTTCGACCAATCTAAACTGAGCATCGCCAATGAATGCGAAACTCAGACGTGTAGAGCAGTACATCATGAAATAAAGAATTACAATACAGCAAAGAACGACCAGGAACACCACAAAACTGCTCAACCGAAACCACAGACGCAACTACACTACGACAACGACTAGCCAAAACTTTGGACACAACATTATAGTCCACATTCAATGAAGTAATGGGCCTCCAATTCGAAAAGAATTGTAAATCACCCGGCTTCGGGAGCAGCCGCACGATCCCATCATATTGGGATACCGGCAGAACGCATCCCCAAAGACAAGACCACACCACCTCCAAGTAAACCTCTCCCAACACATCCCAAAAATTAATATAAAACTCCACAGGAAGGCCATCTGAGCCCGGCACCTTCCCGGAACGAAACGACCTGACCACACCCAAGAGCTCCTCCAACAAAACATCCTACACCAACCGATCCAAATCCGCAGCGGACAACCCCGGAACGCACTCATGCATAAGAGATCCGCAAGCGCATCGTCCCCCGGTACCTCTCCATAGAGCGCCTCCAAATCCTGCCGTACATAAAGCATGACTCCATCCGTGCTCAAAAGGACGGACCCATCTGGCCACTGAAGGCCCTTAAGGAGGACCCATCCAGCCGCTGAAGGCTCTTAAAGAGGACTGAATCTTACACAGCCTTTTCCTTACCCAAAGAAATGAAGAAAGCCTTTCCCCATCCACATGCTCAGCCACACGAGCACACACCCGAACACCGTCAGCCAACTCACCACGCAAACCATAAATACGCTCTTGGCACTCCGCAATATCCCCAAAGCAATCAACCCCGGCATTCAACCACACAGACAACCGCGAAAGCCACGCCTGAAGCAATCGCAGCAACCCAAACCTCCCAGATGCCTCATCCCGCTTCGCAACAACCCAAAAACAATTTCGACACTGCCTTACACCACTCCCACCAACCTAAAAGAGATGGAAAGGCAGGCCGTTTGCCAACAATCCCGACCCACTAGACCCGGAACTGCACACAAACACGCGGAATACATAACCCGCAATTAAGCTTCCACCACCCCGCACCTACACGCACTTGACTGCGCACACCAACCCTGACCACCACCAAACAATGGTCAGAGAAGGCCACCGGGACAGTGCGGAAAGCAAACACAGAACATTCCCCACCAGTAACATAAAACCTATCCAACCGAGAACACAACTCCTGGACAGCAAAGGTAAAATCTAAGGCGCCACCACAGAGCACTGCAGCATCGCGGAACCGGCAAGAGCACACAACCTCGAGCAGCACACCTGAAATATTTTGCGGGTGCGCGCAAGTACAGTCCCGCACGCTCATGACACAATTGAAATCACCCCAAAGATCATTTCCCGCATATCATGACGCAGGAAGGGATGAAGCCCCACGCGAAAAAACTCTTCCCGCTCCTGGCGGCGCACCTTCCCAGAGGGCGCATTCACCATCAGGTACGGAATCACGACCCCCAAAATCTCCACCCGAACAAACAAAACCCATCCATCCTCATCTACCTCCATGTAAAGCATGGAAATGGACGCCCTCCTGGAATATAACATAAGCGTCCCCACAAAGGACGTACTCGGCTAGTTCAGCACAATATGATAATCTGCACACAAACCCCAGAGAACAGACACATCCCTAACATTATGCTCCTCAATCAGAGCCACATCCACATGCTGCTCGCGAAGAAAATCCACCAGGCCCAACTGGACCGCAAGATCATTTTAACCACGGACATTTAAAGACGCACATGTAACAGTGGGCGCCATCAGAAAACCATTAAGATACCCCAACCCCAGAGTCCCCCTAGGGGGAACACCGGAACCCTCCGCAGAAGCAGCACCTACAACACCAGGATCAACTACCCGCTGCACCTTGGAGGACGACCCCACAGCTACAGAGGGACGAGGACACTTCTGAAGTTTCCAACATGTGGCAAATCGCTCAAAGCCTAAGACACCACCATCCAGTCGGCCACCTCGTTCCCTGCCACCCCGGAACCCACGTTGCTAGCCACGCCCGCCCCACTGCCGGACCCCGGGCCTGGCGTAGGATGAAGAATGGCGTGAGGAACACCAGCCAAAGCCACACCACATGAAGCCTCCAATATCTTCTCAGGGGGACCCCTGCTCCGCAACCGATCCCTCGGAATACATCACCTCCCCGGGAAGCACACCACCAGAATCAGAAGAAAGGCGCACCACAGCAACGGCACCAGAAACACTGCCGGTCACACGGACAGGAGACAGGGACCCCCCACAACACACCAGCCCCGGGAACAACAGCGTCTCCAACACAAGGCTCACATCCCACCCCTACATCAACATCAACCACTGCCACTGAAGCACTTGGAGCCGGATGCACTTCCGTAACCACCGACTGCTGACGGCCCGAAGCAGGAACCTCCAGGACCGCGGGGCCTACCAACAAGGCAGACACATCAGGACCGGACGAAGATACAGGCACAACAGGCGAAGAGTCACTATCAGGCACGTCCACAGAACACTGACCCACCGGAGAGGTCTCACGCACTTGCAAGCTTGGAAAATCATCCTCATGAAACACCAACGGGTCCCCAGCACGAGGAGCACTGCAACCAGCAACGACGTGGCCCTCCTCACCACACCGAAAACAAGTGCACGTCTGTCCTTGATAGAAAACCATCACAGAGAATCCACAAACCGACACCCGGGAAGGAATAGTTCTAGTGATCTTCATGTGCAACGTATGCGCACCCAGATGGAGCCCCTGCAGCCGCCCAGCACACAGATGGGCAAACCGATGCCCAACACCATTCCAAATTTTGCAAATTCTGCACTCAGCTCCACCTCAGGGATGTTCACTGGAACACCATGGACGCTGATAAAAGTCAAGGGCCCCCACGGATCAGAGACCGTCCACAGTCACAGCTGAAACAGGACGTGGAAGAGACTGCGCATATTAGCGCCGCACAAACTCATGGTAAACAAGGGACGTGGCAAACGTCACCGCCACACGGGTAGTTAAGAGCTTCTCCAGTCCCAGGAGATTGGAAGGAAAGGCAGACTGTTTGGTAACAATCTACATGTAGCACGTCCAGGAGGGCAACCTCCACAAGGGGGCCAATCCACTGCAGCAGAAAAATGTAGCCGTACATTATCCACACTGCGAACACGGCTGCTACCAACCGCCGCCATACTGCCAGCAATAGCCCCGGTCAGGGAGCGCACCACACTTCCAACAGCGAACCACCACTCAGCAGCGACAGGCAACTACTGGCAGCCCAAGCCTGACATCTGCCCCCTCTGGCAAAGGAGCAGTGAATCATCATCCAGTCATAACTTGTATATACTGGGTCATGACAAACGGAATGAACCGAACTGCTCCATTAGTGTATGAGGGCAAGGACTAAGCTCACCCAGTATTGCGAAATGCTATGAACCAAACTTCACCAGTATTGTGAAATGGTATGGACCAAAGTGTTCCAGTTGTGGTAAAATGACATGGATCAAACTGCTCCAGTAGTGAAAGATGGTATGGACCCAATTGTTCCAGTAGTAAAGGATAGCGTGGATCTAACTGCATCAGTAGTGTAGATTGGCATGAAGATTTCCTCCAGAATAGTAGGATGGCATGATGAAACTGCTCCAGCAGTGATAGTGGGTATGGATCAAACTGCTCCAGTATTGTATGAGGGCATGGACCAAACTGCTCCAGCAGTGATAGAGGCTATTGAACAAATTGTTCCAGTATTGTAGGATGGCATGAACCTAACTGATCCAGTAGTGTAGGATGGCATGGATCAAACTGCTTCATTAGGGTAGAATGGCATTGACCAAACTGCTCCAGTATGGTAGGCTGACATGGACAAGACTTCTCCTGTAGTGAAGAATTGAATGAACCAAATTGTTCCAGTCAGTAGGAGGGTACAGACCAAACTGTTCCAGTAGTGTCGATTAGCTTGGACAAAACTACTTCAGTAGTGAAGAATTGGTTGACCAAACTGTTCCAGTGATATAGAGGGGCATGGACCAAACAGTTCCAATAGTGTAGGATGGCATGGATCCAACAGCTCCGGTATTGTAGGATGACATGGACCAAACTGCTCCAGAAGCGTAGGCTTGCATAGACCAAACTGCTCCAGTAGTGAATGATGGCATGAACCAAGCTGGTCCAGTAGTGTAGAATGGTACGGACTAAACTGCTCCAGTAGTGTTGAATGGCATGGCTCAAACTGCTCCTGTAGTGTAGAATTGTGGGGACCCAACTGTCACAGTATTGTTGGATGGCGTGGAGCAAACTGATCCAGCAGTGATAGAGGGTGAGTACCAGCCTCCTTCACTACTGAAGGGTGTCATGGATTAAACTGCTCCAGTAGTGAAGAAAGGCATGAACCAAACAGCTATAACAGAGTAGTAGGGCAGGGTACAAACTGCTCCAGAAGTGTAGAATAGCATGGACCAATCTGATACAGTAGTTAAGAATGGCTTTACCAAACAACTCCAGTATTGTATAATTACATGGACCAAACTGGTTCAGTAGTGTAGGATAGCATGGACCAAATTTCTCCAGTAGTGTAGGATGGCATGTTGAATGGCATGATCCTGAAGTAGTGTAGGATTGCATTGACCCACAAAAAAATCTCCCGTAGTGTAGAAAGGCCTGGACCAAACTGCTCCAGTATTGTAGGATGGCATGGACCAAACTGCTTCAGTATTGTAGAATAGCATGGCCTAAAATACTTTGATAGTGTAGAATGGCATGGCCTAAAATACTTCGGTAGTGTAGAATAGCATGGACCAAAATGCTCCAGTAGAGTAGGATGTCATGGACAAAATTGCTCCAGTAGAGTAGGATGTCATGGACCAAATTGCCCCAGCAGTGCAGAATGGTATAGACCAAACACCTCTAGTAGTTTAGAATAACATGAAGGAAATAGCTCCAGTAGAGTAGCAGGTTACAGACCAAACGGCCGAAAAAACTTAGAATAACATTGAACAAATTGCTACATAGTGAATGATGGCGTGGACCAAACTGCTCCAGTAGTGAAGGATGGCATATGCCAAATTGCTCTAGTAGTGTAAAATCGCCTGGATCAAACCGCTCTTGAATTGAAGGATGACCTGGACCAAACTGCTCCAGCAGTGATATAGGGTGTGGACCAAATTGCCACAGTATTGAACGAGGGTACGGACCAAACTGCTCCAGTAGTTCAGGAGGGTACGGACCAAACTGCTCTTCTAGTGATAGAGGGTATGGTCCAGTATTGTATGATGGCATGTACCAATCTGCTCCAGTAGCGTAGGATGGCATGGACCAAAATGATCCTGTAGTGTAGGATGGCATAGGACAAACTGCTCTAGAAATGTAGAACGACATGGACCCAATCTGCTCCAGTAGTTTAGGATATCATGGAATGAACTGGTCCAGTAGTGTAGAATGACATTGACCAAACTACTCCATTCGTGTAGAATGACAAAATTGCTCCAATTGTGTAGGATGGCATGGAGCAAACTGTTCCAGAAGTGTAGCTTCAGTACGAAACTTCTCAACTAGTATAGAATGGTGTGGACCAAACTGTTCCAGTAGAGTAGGATGGTACAGACCACTCTGATCATGTAGTGTTGGATAGCATGTAGAATGGCTTGCTCCAGTGGTAGTGTAGGATGGTATGAACTTATCTCCTCCAATAATGTAGGATGGCATGGACCAAATTGCACGGGTATTGAAGAATAGAATGAACCTAACTGCTCTAGTAGAGTAGGATGGAATGTTCCAAGCTGCTCCAGCAGAGATTTAGGGTATTGAAAAACTGCTCAGGTATTTTAGGATGGCATGGACAAACCTTTAGTGAAAAATGGCGTGGACCAAACTGTTCCAGTAATGTTGAAATGCATTGGGCAAACTTCTCCAGTTGTGTAGAATGACATGGACCAAACTGCTCCAGCAGTGTAGAATTGCATGGGCAAAACATGTCCAGCAGTGTAAAAGTGTATTGCCCAATCTGCTTCAATAGTGTACAGTGGCATGGAACAAACTTATCCACTAACGTAGAATGGCATGGACTAAGTTGTTCCAGTAGTGTAGGAGTGTATGCACCACACTGCACCAACATTGAAGAATAGCACGGATCAAACTGCTCCAGCAGTTAGAGGGTATGGACCAAACTGCTACAGTATTGAAGAAGGGTTACGGACCAAACCGCTCAAGTTGTTTGGGATACCATGGATCAAACTGCTCCAGCAGTGATAAAAAGTATGGAGAAAACGGCTCCAATAATATAGGAAGACACAAACCAAACGGCTCCAGTAATATAGGAAGACACAAACCAAACGGCTCCAGTAATATAGGAAGACACAAACCAAACGGCTCCAGTAATATAGGAAGACACAAACCAAACGGCTCCAGAAGTGTAGGATGACATGGTCCAAACTGCTGCACCAGTAGTGTGGGAGGGATAGACCAAGCTGGTCCAGAGATCTGGGAGAGTTTGGAACAAGCTGCACCAGTAATGTGGGATGTGACGGACCAAGCTGGACCAGTAGTGTGGGATGTGACGGACCAAGCTGGACCAGTAGTGTGGGATGTGACGGACCAAGCTAGACCAGTAGTGTGGTATGTGACGGACCGATCCCCTCACAGTGTTCAACAGAGAACTTGACAAACACCTCCAAAGAGTACCTGATCAACCAGGCTGTGACTCATGCGTTAAGCTGCGAGTTGACGCGTCCAACAGCCTGGTTGACAAGTTCAGCAACGAGGAGGCCTGGTCGACGACCGGGCCACGGGGTCGCTGAGCCCCGAAATCACCTCAAGGTAAGGCACCAGTAGTGTAGGAGGGAACGGACAAAACTGGACCAGTAGTGTGGGATGTGGCTGATTTAGCTACACCTGAGGTGTGGGATGTGACGTACCAATGTAACTCGGGGGGGGGGGGGTATCGGCTCTAATCGACTCTACCTTCGCCCTCACCCGTGGCGTATTTTATTTTCTTCTACTTTATTCCAAGGGACCCTAGAGCTACTCTAGCCGTATCCCACGCCAAGTGGTCTTAGCCGCTCGATCGGCTAAGATTCTACAGTCACCGTTACGTAGTACTAAATTCCTAGCAAACTCAAGGATCTCATTCTGCTGCCACCACCAGACCATTAACCAGAAGCGCTATTTAATCGGGATCTGAACCAATTAATCGATCATTAAAACTTGGGGCTTCATCCCCAAATTACTTAGAAAAAGGTGGAAGACTCTACGTTAAGTGTGAGAATTATAGCAAACAAAGGGATAAATGAACTCTTAAACTTTGTTAGGCTTGCAGCCAAACTAAAACTCAGACTCGTGGAGACCACGTGACAAGGACATGAAAACACGTAAATGGAAATAATAAAATGCAGAGAACAAGCTAATTATTTATTAATGCAAAGTCTAAACAACAGCTAAATGAAATATCACTCCCTATACCTTAACACTCCCTATCGAGGCATGAAATGAACTATTTCCCTATATAACAACGTAGCAACTATACCTGGCCAATACGACCAGCTGATGTTATACTGACCTATTAGAAGAGGGGAGGGTGGATGACCTCCCAATTGTTGACCGGGACCACACTGATTCTACCTGGCTCTCCCCACCACTAAGGCTAGAGAGGTATTTCTACGCCAGGTTACTAGTTTGCTAAGCAGGGTTTAAGTTGAACAACTAATCTCTGTTGTACTGAACATCCCAGATGGTTGCACTCTTATAAAATGATGGAAATCGTACAGGCATCTTAGGGAAAGGCTATTTCTAATTACAATATGGCTATTTGACCTTTGAGAATTACTAAATATGGAAGGCTTTGGTGACCTTTGACCCCAGAGTCCTCAAGATTGATCCGCGTCAGAGGCTAGTCCTCTGCTAGTGACGTCACTGACGGTGTCTTACTCAGTATTTCTACAATTGAGAATACTCTTGATCCTTGAACAGGTATATTATTGAATACAATTTGAATGAAAACTTGTGTTTTTCTAAATTACTGAATTTCGTTAAATAATTCATTATACGTTGCTTTAAGACAAAGGCGCCGGCCGTTTTGTAATCTTAACCGCTAATTCCTAGTGAGATGACCTTCCTCTGCTTGAGTCAGGTCGAGTACCATCTGACTCCAAACTTTCAAAACCCCCATTTCTATGAGAAACTATATTGAATAATTCCCTACAACAAACCTAATTTCTTACAAACCCACACAAGTAACTTAGTAAACCTTGTTTTTACAGAAAAAAGTGAGGTTTAGTATCCAAACCCTCAATAAAAATCAATAAACCCATGCCTCAAACAAAAGCTACCCTGTCTAATAAAAATGACAATCATCTGATTTTATAGCAAACATCACAAAATAAACATTACCAAATGCATCAAACTCCCGGCTGTCAGCTGACAGCACTCATCCAACATCAGGAAACATACATCCTACACTTAACTGACATAGCTAAATAAAACATCCTTAATCTAACAGCAAAATTAGCTATTAAAATTCCTTGGCTCTTCATTAGCCAACTTTGTGTGTCCCCTAGAGCCGGATGCACACAATTCAAAACATAAAATAAAAATATAACTACAGACTGAACTTTCAGTCATCCGGGAGTGGAACACTGAACTTCACGAAGTTCCCAACCGTGTACCATCCACTCCCCAACCAATGTCATCCTTGACATTCTGCCAATAAAAACAAACCTAGTTTTTATTACATATATCTAAAAATTGCAAAAAAAAAAATCACTACAACTATATCACAGGTTACAGTCTTAAAAATGCATATTTTTATACAAACCAATTTACTTACTTTATCGTTATTTAATGCTGAAAAATTACGTATTTTGATATGTTAGTTGCTAGTAATGGAAGTGGATGTGTTGCTATAGTGTTAGTTACAATATGTTAATCCGTTAATTGCTATTCCCGAATAACCCTCGAAATCAATAATATAACCAGTCCCTGCCTCAGCAAACATGTACAACTTTACCCCATACTTATCAGGCTTATTGGGGTTGTAAACCTTGAAGGATAAACGACCACGCCACGACATTGTACCTTCATCCAAACTGAGTGCTTGATTGGGGACGTAGTATGAGCGAAATTTGTTGGTAAAATAAGTAATGATGGTGCTGAGTTTTATCATGCGGTTCTTGTTGTTGGGTGGAATTGCAAGCTGGTTATAAGTATGAAAAACTGGGCAATATGTTGGTATCGTTTTGCAGTCATGAAGACATTGAAGGTCCTCATATGCCACAACCGGGTTGTTTGCCAGTACATTCTCATTGTTGGGAGTCGTGCAATACCCATCAAGATTGATAAAGCCAAATACCTTGCCATTTCCTTCGCAGATACCTCCTTCCACAACCTCATAGTGCGCCTGGAAGAATTCTGAATTTCTGAATAAACTGCCTGGCATACCTGTTAGTTTCCACTGTGATGTACTCAATTAGGGCACGGGTCAGAAATAATTGAACAAATTGCAGGGCGGTTATTGGCACTGGGACAATTAGGCCTGGTGTGGCAGTGAAACTGCCTACAATTGGTGGTGTATTGTCAGTTGACCAGGCTTCATCGGGATTAGGCTGTTGAAGACGTCCTGCACGCCTCCTATGGGTGCCTTGGGGCTACCCACATCCACCGCCTCATCCTCACTCCCCTCGCTACTCTCCTCACTCGATGATTCATCAAACTCATCAGACGTCGCTGTCCCCTCATTATCACTACTAAAATCACTCTGACGCTCTTCCCCTTCAGCATCTGCCTCCACATATGACAAACGACCAACAATTCGGGAATTTTACTAGGGGTAAGCTTCACATTGATGAACCTTTTGTACAGCTCACTCAACTTATCTTCCTTGGTGCTTTGACTATCCTTCTTGGGGGTAGAGGTGCTCTGTCCTTTACCACGATCCATGTTTGCAAGTAAATAATGGGTTCTAAAGACACGGGAACAATAAACACTGCTACACAGGGCAGAGAGGCGCACAGGTTCTGGACGCGGGAGCGCGGTAGTCCGGTAGTTAATTAATTAACCCAAGCAAATGTAATGTAATGAAGATAGGGGTAGGAAGCAGGAGACCAGATACAAGGTATCATTTGGGAGATGAAATACTTCAAGAGTCAGAGAGAGAGAGAAAGACCTGGGGGTTGATATCACGACGACCTGTTCCCTGAGGCTCATGTCAAGAGCCTCATCATACATCAGCAGCATATGCCAGGTTGGCTAACATAAGAACGGCCTTTAGAAACTTGTGTAAGGAATCTTTCAGAACATTATATACCACATATGTCAGACCAATCCTGGTATGCGCCCAGCATGGAGTCCATATCTAGTCAAGCATAAGACTAAACTGGAAAAGGTTCAAAGGTTTGCCACCAGACTAGTACCCGAGCTGAGAGGTATGAGCTACGAGGAGAGACTACGGGAATTAAACCTCACTTCGTTAAAGACAGAAGAATTAGGGGGGACATGATCACCACATTCAAGATTCTGAAGGGAATCGACAGGGTTGATAAAGACAGGTTATTTAACACAAGGGGCACACGCACTGGGGGCAGAGGTGGAAACTGAGTGCCCAAATGAGCCATAGAGACGTTCGAAAGGTTTTTTCAGTGTCAGAGTAGTAGACAAATGAAATGCATTAGAAGTGATGTGGTGGAGGCTGACTCCATACACAGCTTCAAGTGTAGATATGATAGAGCCCAGTAGGCTCAGAAACTGTACATTAGTTGATTGACAGTTGAGAGGCGGAACCAAAGAGCCAAAGCTCAACCCCCACAAGCACAAATAGGTGAGTACACACTCACAGGTTTAGCAGGAGGGTAGGAAACAACCAAAGATGGTGGAAAGGAACAGAAAGACCCATACATGGAATATATTGCTCACGCGTGGAGGGAATTCAGGGAGGAAAAGAAGGATAAACTAATAAACTGAAAAGAAGTTAACTGCAGATGAAACTAAGAGCAGCACATGAGGAGATAAAAAACCTAAAAACAATCCCTCCTTAGACTCTTGCCCAGGATACAGGGGATGTAGCAATGGCAGGGACCCTCACATTGGGTGCCACCTTGCTGAAATACTGAAGAGCCCAGATGCCATGTCCACAGTCAAGGATGTTGTAATGAAAGCAGTAACCTCACAGGAGGCAGCAAGATGAACAAGCCAGCAAATGAAAGGAAAAGATCTGTAGTGGTGATAGGTGTTAAGGAACAAGAAGGGACCACAAGGGAAGAATTGAGGACTAAAGACAAAGCAGCAGTGTCAGGGATACTAAAGGAAATATGAGTGGAAGAGGCTGAACGAGATATAGAACAGTTTTTCCGATTGGCCAATACAACAAAGACAAAAAGACTCTTGGTCAAGGTAGTATTCAGGAGGGAGGCCATCAAAGAGGACATACTAGTAAAAAAGAGCAAACTGAAAAATGCAAGGAATTACAGAGAGGTATACCTTGAGAGGGACATGACCAGGGACGTATAATAAGGGCAGCAGATGCAAGGAAAAGACAGGGAGAAGGAAGGGAGCCAAGGATCAGCCTCCATTCCTGCACTACTAGGGGAGTGGGAACCCCAACTCAGCAATTCAGGAACCCCCGAAGGGAATGCAACACCCCAGCCCACCACCCCATATGGGACCCCCCTCCACCCCCAGCTCAAATCCCTCCTGCCCTACACAATGCCCACCATATCACCCAAATCCCCCTCCCCCCTTACCCGAGTATCCCCTTCCCTTCCATCCCCTGGTTTTCTTCCTGCCACAAGCAGGCTCTAGCAAGACCTAGGCCCTCCATCCCCAACCCTGCCTCTCCCCAAACATCTGTTAACTACACCACAGGAGGGCATGTCCTCACCCTAAGCAATTCCTTGCCCCCCAACCCCAAGCACTCCTTGCCTCCCCACCCTCAGGACTTGTACCTGTCCCAAGCAGGCCTAGGTAAACTTAAGCCCTTTATTCCCCACTCCACCTTCCCCTGAACCCCTGGCAACTTCCCTACAGGAGGAAAAGCCTACCCAAGTAGAAATGCCCATGGAACAACTTTCTACACTTGTAGGGAGGGAGAGTCAGAATGGATATAGAAAAGTGAGCTTCAAGGTAATCTACTCAAACATCGATGGGATTACCAATAAGGCAAGTGAACTGGCGGAAAAGGTACAAGAAGAAAACCCAGATGTAATAGGACTAATGGAAACAAAATTGTCGGAGTCTTAACAGAGCTGTGTTTCCAAAGGACTGCTATATTGTAAGGAAAGAAAGGGAAGGGAGAGGAGGTAGAGGAGTGGCCCTGCTGATAAGGAAGGACTGGAGCTTTGATGAGATGGAAATTCTGGGCTGTGACGGATTCAGAGATTACCTAACAGGAACTATGACAATGGGTGGACCTAAGATAATAGTGGCAGTCTTTTACAACCCTCCATAAATGACAGAAGACCCAGACAGGAGTTTGATAGGAACAACATGGCAACCAATAATATAACAGAGAGAGAGCAGCTTCATTTGCCTGCAGGAATGGCTCCAGACTCTTAATCATTGGCGATTTCAACCATGGAAAGATAGACTGGGAGAATGGGGACCCACATGGAGGTGTAGATACATGGAGAGCCAAACTCTTGGAAGTGGCAACAAGGAACTTTCTGAGCCAACATGTCAGAGAACCCAAAGAATGAGAGGCAATGACGAACCAGCTAGACTCGACCTTATATTTCCCTTGAATGAGTCAGAAATAAGTGAAGTCAAATTTGAAGCCCCCGTAGGAATGAGTGACCACAGTGTATTGACCATTGAGTATCTGGTGGAGGTTGGGATAACCTATCCATGGATGGGATCGGAAAGGAAAAAGACTCATTTACCCAGAGGAAAATACCATTAGATAGAGACTTTCTAAGGGAATACCATTGGAAACAGAGCTCAGAGAGAAGAATGTACAGGATAAGATGGACTATGTCACCCAGAAATGCCAGGAAGCTGCAAATAGATTTATCCCGGTCCAAAAGGAGAAAAGCGGAAAGCAACAGAAGAATCCATGGTTCAACCAGGAATGTAAGGTAGTGAAGCAATTGAGCAAAAGAACATGAGAAACTACAGGAATAACAGAATGCCAGAGAGCAGGGAGAGATACCAGAAGGCCAGAAATGAGTACCTCAGAGTGAGAAGAGAGGCAGAGAGACAGTATGAAAATGACATCGCGAGTAAAGCCAAGACCCAACCAAAGCTGCTCAGCCATATCAGGAGGAAACCAGCGGTGAAGGAAAAGTGATGAAAATGAGAAAACGGGAGAATAGATACACAGAGAATGACAAGAAGGTGTGTGAAGAATGCAAGAAGAGATTCCAGGAGGTCTTCACAAAAGAACAAGAAACCCCAAGCGCTAAATGAAGAGGAGGCAAACCAAGAACCTTGGAGACTTTTGACCTCACCAATGATGAGGTCAAAAGGAATCTGATGGAGCTGAATGTGACAAAGGCTGTTGGGCCTGACGGAATTTCACCGGGGATACTAAAAGAAGGTGCAGAAGCACTATGTGTGCCACTCTCTATGGTGTATAACAGGTCACTGGAAACAGGAAACCTACCAGAAACTGGAAGACAGCTAATGTAGTTCCAATATACAAAAAGGGTGACAGGCAGAGGCACTGAACTACAGGCCAGTTCCCCTAACTAGTATACCATGCAAGGTGATGGAGAAGATCGTGCGAAAAAGGCTCTGGAGGGAAATAGCTTTATAACACACCACCAGCATTGAGTCAGAGAGGGTAAATCGTGCCTCACAGGGTTATTAGAGTTTTAAGACCAAGTAAGAAAAATTTGGCAAGAAGGAGAAGGGTGGCAGACTGCATTTTCTTGTACTGTCAGAGAGCTTTTGACACAGTACCCAATAAAAGGCTATACGTAAGTTGGAGCAACAGGCATGAGTAAAAGGTAAGGAGCTCCAGTGGATAAGGTAGTATCTAAGCAACAGAAAACAGCGAGTAACTGTGAGGGGGGAGACATCCGAGTAGCGAGATGACACCAGCAGAGTCCCACAGGGCTCTGTACTTGGACCCATCCTGTTTCTAATATATGTAAACGATCTTCCAGAGGGTATAGACTCATTTTTTTCAATGTTTGCTTTTCAATGATGGGTTATAATGGACCCTCCTGTTTCTATATATGTAAACGAAGACTCAAGATAGATGACGATTAACAAAGACTACAGGATGACCTGGACAGGCTGGAGGAATGGTCTAGAAAATGGCTACTAAAGTTCAACTCAAGAAAGTGCAAAGTAATGAAATTAGGCGAAGGGAGCAGAAGGCTGAACACAAGGTACCACTTGGGAAGTGAAATCCAAAAGGTGTCAATTAAAAGAAAGATCTGGGGTTGATATCACACTGAGCCTGTCCCTAGAGGCCAACATCAAAAGGATATCCTCAGCGGCATATGCTAGACTGGCCAACGTAAGAACTGCCTTTAGAAACTTATAAACTTATATGGAATCGTTCAGGACCCTGTATACCACTTATGGCAGATCAATCCTGGAATATGCAGCTCCAGCTTGGAGTCCATACTTAGTTAAACACAAGACAAAGTTGGAGAAGATTCAGCGGTATGCCTCCAGACTCGTTCCGGAACTGAGAGGTATGAGCTACGAGGAAAGGCTAAAGGAGCTGATACTCAAGTCCCTGGAAGACAGAAGAGTAAGGGGAGACATGATAACCACCTACAAAATTCTCAGGGGAATTGCCAAGGTGGACATAGACAAATTCTTTAGCATGGGTGGAACACGACAGAACTTTTTCAGTGTCAGAGTAGTAGTAAATGGAATGCATTAGGCAGAATGTGGTGGATGCAGACTCCATACACAGTTTCAAATGTAGATATGATAGAGCCCAATAGGCTCAGGAACCTGTGCACCAGTTGATTGACAGTTGAGAGGCGGACCAAAGAGCCAGAGTTCAACCCCTGCATGCACAAATAGGTGAGTACAAATAGGCGAGCACACACACACACACACACACACACACACACACACACACACACACACACAACACACACACACACACACACACACAGAGTAGTAGTAGGCCGACGACGGTAGGAGACACACACGATTAGTGAGGTCCGCGGAAATTCGCCAATTTCTCGGGACATTGAAGGAGTATAGAGGTAGATCATAGTATTTGGCCTCTCGCAGTGTCTAGCCTGCAGGGTGCAACATAGCATAGTCATATCGCTAGCGATAGTGCAAAGAAACCAAAGTGGAGCTAGTGGCATCACTGGTGCATATACAGTGTGGAGGACCACGTGGAGCGACCTGACCTGACGGCCAGCGTGGGACGACCCGCCGTGGAACTACCTTATTGTGTTTTGTTGGGTGGTGACTGTGATCAGTGGTAAAGTAAATTAGTGAACTGTAACACAACGATACAGTGACTGACTCCAGAGTTCTGTGTAGATAGAGAAGAACCGCCATCATAAATATACTAGCACTTCGTGAATCACCAAGCGGAAGGCGACGATGGAGCACCATCGTAAACCATACATCGTCATTACTCATCTAGTTGTGTGAGCGGAAAGGCAGATTGGTATGTACCCCCTCTCTGGTCAATTAATCAGGTGTACAGTGTGAAGTAAAATATTATCAAATTCTTGTTCAGGATAGGATATATATTTAAAATCTCAAAGTGGTTCATTTTGGGTAGAAGTTAACGCTTACGGAAACTCGTGACACACGCATGCACGCGCATGCACGCATGCACGCACGCACGCCAACGTACGTATGCACGCACACACAAACGTTCCAGCAGGGAAGAAAGGATTAACACCTTTTGTGGAAAGAGCCAAGCCCCTACTATACCCCACCTCCTCTCTTACCCCCATCTGACCTGACCTGACCTGGTCGCCACCACCGCCCCCCACCCCCTAGTCCCCCGCCTCCCCCTTACACATACTCTCCTCATCTCCCTCTCCCACTCTCTCCTCTCTCTCCCTCTCTCTCTCTCCCACTCTCTCCTCTCTCTCTCCCAATCTCTCCTCTCTCTCTCTCTCTCTCTCTCTCTCTCTCTCTCTCTCTCTCTCTCTCTCTCTCTCTCTCTCTCTCTCTCTCTCTCTCTCTCTCTCTCTCTCTCTCTCTCTCTCTCTCTCTCTTTCTCTCTCTCTCTCTCTCTCTCTCTCTCTCTCTCTCTCTCTCTCTCTCTCTCTCTCTCTCTCTCTCTCTCTCTCTCTCTCTCTCTCTCTCTCTCTCTCTCTCTCTCTCTCTCTCTCTCCCTCTCTCTCTCCCTCCATCTCTCTCTCTCATTCTCTCTCTCTCTCCCCCCCTCTCCTTCTCTCTTTATCTCTCTCTCTCTCTCTCTCTCTCTCTCTCTCTCTCTCTCTCTCTCTCTCTCTCTCTCTCTCTCTCTCTCTCTCTCTCTCTCTCTCTCTCTCTCTCTCTCTCTCTCTGTCTCTCTCTCTCTCTCTCTCTCTCTCTCTCTCTCTCTCTCTCTCTCTCTCTCTCTCTCTCTCTCTCTCTCTCTCTCTCCCTCTCTCTCTCTCCCTACCCCGCTCTGTCCTTCTGATGAATTGTATCATAGCACAACTAGGAACAGGGTCAAGCATGACAGCCAGAGGCAACAGGGGAACAGGGAAAAGTTCAGGTGACGAAATGAAGGAAATGTTCGCCCAGTTTCTGGAGGACATCAAGAGTGAGATGCAGAAAATGATGCAGGAAATGAAGAATGAAATAAGCAACCTAAAAAGAGAGCTGACAGCAGCAGAGGAGGAGATTAAAGCCCTCAAAGAAAACAGTATCGATGCTGAGACTCAAATAACCACCCAGGGAGAAGATGGCAATAGTACTTTGGAAGAGAATGCCACATTAAAAGCAACATTTGTAGAAATGTTAACAAACAACAACTTTGAAGTAATGTCTGCAGTGATGGAGGTAGCCATGAAAGCAGTCACCTCACAGGAAGCGGCACGCTCCACTAGCCAGCTGCTGGAAGGGAAAAGAGCAGCAGTAGCTGTGGGTATTAAAGAGCAGGAAGGCTCTAATAGGAAAGAGTGGAATGATAAGGACAAAGCAGCAGTGAATGAAATACTGAAGGCACTAGACACATGGAAGGGCTGAGCATAGCATTGAGAAGGTTTTCAGGTTAGGATTGGTATAAAAAGACCGAGACAGGTTAAAGATAGTGTTTGCAAACGAGAACACAAAGGATACGATTCTAACAAGAAAAGCCACCTGCAACATGTGGAGAATTAAAAAAAGTATTCCTCCAGAGGGACATGACGAGGGAGGAGAGGGCCATGATGGCAGAAGCAAGGAAGAACCGCAGGGCGAGAGGGGAAAACCAGGAAACCACAGCTCCCAACATCACCCCAGAGGCGGGGAGTGAACCCAACCAACTACCCAGTAACACCAGCGGGTACCACCACCAACCCCACCACCCTCCTCTGCATAGAAAACCCCCCTTTTCTTCCTGTCCTCCCGCCCCATTAACCCCATACCCTCCCTGTCCCTCCCCCTTCACTTGACCCTCCACCCCTCATCCCAGTATCCTCTGCAACCCTGGTATCCACCACACAATCCTCACACCCATGGCACAGCTTCCTCCACCAGCAGAACACTCACCAAGGACGAGATTTGAGAAGGGACAGAAGAAAATGAGCCTCAAAGCAATGTACAATAACATAGATGGAATTACAAAAAAAAAATAAACTTGGAGAATGGGTACTAGAGGAAAACCCAGACATAATAGCTCTCACAGAAACAAAGCTGACAAAAACAATAACAAATGCAGTGTTCCCCCAGGACTATTATGTTATGAGGAAAGAGAGAGAAGGAAGAGGTGGTGGTGGTGTAGCCCGGCTGGTAAGAAAAGGCTGGGATTTTGAGGAGTTGGTTGTTCAGGGATGTGAAGGTTTCAGTGACTACATAACAGGAACAATAACAACTGGAGGGCAAAAAATTATAGTCGTAGTCATATATAATCCACCACCAAATGACAGAAGACCCAGACAGGAATATGATAGAAACAATATGGCCACCATTAACATAACAGAGAGAGCAGCTTCAGTTGCTAGCAGGAATGGATCTGGACTACTAATTATGCGAGACTTCAACCATGGAAAGATAGATTGGAAGAACAGAGACCCGCATGGAGGACCAGAAACATGGAGAGCTAAGCTGCTGGACGTGGCAACAAGAAACTTTCTAAGCCAGCACATCAAGCATCCAACAAGAATGAGAGGAGAGGATGAACCAGCAATGCTTGATTTGATATTTACCCTAAATGAGTGGGATATAAGGGAAGACAAGATGGAAGCACCCTTGGGAATGAGTGATCACATATTAAACTCTAAGTACCTGGTAGAGCTAGGAATTATTCCCCCCGAAAAATAACTAGGAAACAAACAGCTGGCATACCGAACGGGAAATTATGAGGACATGAGAAGCTTCCTAAGAGAAATACCTTGGGACACAAACCTCAGAGCTAAGTCTGTACAAGATATGATGGACTATGTCACCAAAAGTGTCAGGAGGCAGTAAGCAGATACATCCCGGCCAAAAGGAAAAATCCGAGCAGCAAAAGAAGAATCCATGGTATAATAGGGCATGTATGAAAGCAAAGAAACTGAACAAAAGGGAGTGGAGGAACTTCCAGAATAACAGAACACCAGAAAGCAGAGAGAGAGATACCAAAGAACCAGGAATGAGTATATCAGAGTGAGAAGAGAAGCAGAGAAAAGTTTTGAAAATGATATAGCAAACAAAGCCAAGACCGAACCAAAGCTACTCCATAGTCACATCAGAAGGAAACCCACAGTGAAAGAACAGGTAGCGAAACTTAGAACAGGCGAGGACAGGTATACAGAGAACGACAAAGAGGTGTGTGATGAACACAACAAGAGGTTCCAAGAGGTCTTCACAACAGAACAAGGTGAGGTCACTGTGATAGGAGAAAGGGAAGTAAACCAGGCGGCCTTGGAAGAGTTCGAAATTACGAGAGAGGTGGTCAAGGGACACCTGCTGGATCTGGATGTTAGAAAGGCTGTTGGTCTAGACAGGATCTCGCCATGGGTACTGAAAGAGTATGCAGAGGCACTTTGCTTGCCACTCTCCATAGTGTATAGTAGGTCACTGGAGACGGGAGACCTACCAGAAATATGGAAGACAGCAAATATGGTCCCAGTATACAAAAAGCGCGACAGGCAAGAAGCACTGAACTACAGGCCAGTATCCTTCACTTGTATACCATGCAAGATGATGGAGAAGATCGTGAGAAAAAACCTGGTTGCACATCTGGAGAGAAGGGACTTCGTGACATATCGCCAACATGGGTTCAGGGAGGGTAAATCTTGCCTGACGGGCTTAATAGAATTCTACGACCAGGTGACACAGATTAAGCAAGAAAGAGAGGGCTGGGCTGACTGCATTTTCTTGGATTGTCGGAAAGCCTTTGACACAGTACCGCATAAGAGGCTGGTACATAAACTGGAGAGACAGGCAGGTGTAGCTGGTAAGGTGTTCCAGTGGATAAGGGAGTACCTAAGCAATAGGAAGCAGAGAGTTACGGTGAGGGGTGAGACCTCCGATTGGCATGAAGTCACCAGTGGAGTCCCACAGGGCTCTGTACTCGGTCCTATCTTGTTTCTGATATATGTAAATGATCTCCCGGAGGGTATAGATTCATTTCTCTCAATATTTGTGGACGATGCCAAAATTATGTGAAGGATTAAGACAGAAGAGGACTGTTTGAGGCTTCAAGAAGACCTAGACAAACTGAAGGAATGGTCGAACAAGTGGTTGTTAGAGTTTAACCCAAGCAAATGTAATGTAATGAACATAGGTGTAGGGAGCAGGAGGCCAAATACAAGGTATAATCTAGGAGAGGAAATTCTTCAGGAGTCAGAGAAAGAAAAAGACTTGGGAGTTGATATCACGCCAGACCTGTCTCCTGCAGCCCATATCAAGAGGATAACGTCAGCGGCATATGCCAGGCTGGCCAACATACGAACGGCATTCAGAAACTTGTGTAAAGAATCATTCAGAACTTTGTATACCACATATGTCAGGCCAATCCTGGAGTATGCAGCCCCAGCATGGAGTCCATATCTAGTCAAGGATAAGACTAAACTGGAAAAGGTTCAATGGTTTGCCACCAGACTAGTACCCGAGCTGAGAGGTATGAGCTACAAGGAGAGACTACTGAATTAAACCTCATTTCGCTGGAAGACAGAAGAGTTAGGGGGGACATGATCACCACATTCAAGATTCTCAAGGGAATTGATAGGGTAGATAAAGACAGGCTATTTAACACAAGGGGCACACGCACTAGGGACACAGGTGGAAACTGAGCGCCCAAATGAGCCACAGAGACATTAGAAAGAACTTTTTTAGTGTCAGAGTGGTTGACAAATGGAATGCATTAGGAGGTGATGTGGTGGAGGCTGACTCCATACACAGTTTCAGGTGTAGATATGATAGAGGCCAATAGGCTCAGGAATCTGTACACCTGTTGATTGACGGTTGAGAGGCAGGACAAAAGAACTAGAGCTCAACCCCCGCAAACACAACTAGGTGAGTACAACTAGGTGAGTACACACACACACACACATGGGTGGAAGCTAGTAGTAGGCATCCGTCAATCCCGTGGGGTTATGGAGTTGTACCCTGGGTGTCTAGTTGTTGCAGTCTAGTTGGATGCAGCACCTTCTGTGGCTGTGGCGGCCAACCCGAGAATGACAGTCCCGACTGCAGCGAGCGCAGATAAACTCCGAAGCGGGTGCATCTGACAGTGGTCGAGACCTCCCTCTGAAGTCTATTACCCTCCGCCTGCCTCTTCAGTTCATCCTCGAACTGCTGGAGTCCCTTCTGTACTTTGCATCTCGAGGCAGATCTGTCTGCAGCTGCTGCCTTCCAAGTATTGATGTCGATGTTCATATGGTTGAGGTCGCGTTTGCAGGCATCTTTGAAACGCAGCTGAGGTCTTGCGGTGGGTCTCCTTCCTGATTCCAGTTCTCCATACAAGAGGTCCTTCGGTATGCGGCCATCGACCATGCGTGTGACATGTCCCACCCATCGCATGGGTCTCTGTTTCAGGAGAGTGAACATTGAAGGGACTCCTGTTCTGTCGAGTACTGTGTTGTGTGGTGACGTGGTCTTTCCACATGATATCAAGGATGCGTCTCAGGTTCCGCATGTGAAAGGTATTCAGCCGTCTCTCCTGGCAAGAGCGCAGGGTCACATAAGGTAAGAGGAACAACGGCATTACTGGATCGACCTGAGGACCGTCGGGACCCCAGCGGGTGACCCCAGACTCTGACCATGACTTTTCCTAATGTCATGGAGGTGTTGAATTCCACCTGCAATTCTAGCAGGTGGAAGCTAGAAACTCAGGTAAGTCACAGAGATATTAGCAAGTTTATCTTTAGCGTGAGTGTAGTGGAAAGATGGAATGCACTTAAGGAGCAGGTTGGGGAAGCAGACTCTATTCATAATTTTAAAACTAGGCATTATAGGGAAATGGGATCGAATTTTTTGCTGTAAACAACCGATGGCTCGAAAGGCGGGATCCAAGAGTCAATGCTCGATCCTGCAGGCACAAATAGGTGAGTACAAATAGGTGTGTACAAATATGTTAGCACACACACACACAGAGTAAAGGAACAGGTAATGAAATTGAGGATAGGGGCAAACAGATTCACTACAAACGATAAGGAAGTATGCGAGGAACTGAATAAGAAATTCCAGGTCTTCACATTCAATCTGTCCTCTTAAAAATAACGTCGTTTTTGGCCGATTGCCCGTATGGCCGAGAGTGAACGTAATTTGAAAATAAAAAAATAAAATAAATTTGGGATTTTTTTTCAACAACAGTAAGTCCTCTGGTAGGTTAGGTGGGTAGGAAATTCTCATAAATTTTCAAATTTTTATGAAAAATTTTAATTGAAAGTTTCCTCTCCTAACCTTTCCAAGTAAGCCGGACGACTCAAACAGAAAACGGGACAATACGTCACTTTCGTGAGTCGATTTCATTTCAAATTACATTCACTTTTGGCCATAGCGCACATACAAGCGAAAAGCAACGTTATTTTTAAAAGGACGGGTTGCCACATTAGAGAAAGGGGAAGTTCCAGAGATAAGAGAGAGAATAGTTAACCAGGAAAAATTAGAAGAGTTTGAGATTACCTGTGAGGATGTAAGGAAGCTTTTGCTAGAGTTGGATGTGACTAGGCTATTGGCCCGGATGGAATCTTCCCTTGGATATTAAAGGAAGGAGCAGAAGCATTGTGTCTGCCACTCTCCATAGTGTATAAGAAATCACTGGTAACAGGGGGAACTGCCAAAAATTTGGAAAACGGCTAATGTAGTCCCGATATACAAGTAGGGGGGGATTGACAAGAGGCACTAAACTACAGGCCAATGTCCCTAACTTGCAAACCATGCAACCTGATGGAGAAAATTGTGCGAAAAATTATCTCGAGTGGAACATCTGGAAGGAAAGAACTTTGTAACACAGCAACAACATGGGTTCAGGGATGGCAAGTCCTGCCTAGCAGAATTAATTGACTTCTACTACCAGGCAAGAAAGAGAGGGATGGGCTGACTGCATATTTTAGGATTGCCAGAAGCCCTTTGACACAGTATCACAGTGGCGGGATCCAAGAGTCAATGCTCGATCCTGCAAGCACATATAGGTGAGTACACAAAAGGCTAGTGAGAAAGCTGGAGATGCAGGCAGGAGTGAAACGGAAGGTACTCCATTAGATAAGCGAGTACCTAAGCAATAAAAGACAGCGAGTCACTGTGAGGGGTGAGGTCCCAGATTGGCGAGATCACCAGTGGAGTCCCAAGGGTTCAGTCCTTGGACCTATTCTGTTTCTGATGAATGTAAATGATCTCCCAGAGGGTATAGAATCGTTCCTCTCATTGTTTGCTGATGATGCAAAAATTATGAGGAGGATCCAAACAGAGGATGATAGTAGGAGGTTACAAGATGACCTAGACAGACTGAATGAATGGTCCAACATATGGCTATTAAAGTTCAACCTGAGTAAATGCAAGGTCATGAAACTAGGCGGTGGACACTGGATACCGAATGGGAAATGAGTACTTCATGAAACAGACAGAGAGAAAGCTCTAGGAGTTGATATCACACCAAAACTGTCTCCTGAAGACCACATAAAAAGAATTACATCTGTGACATACGAAAGCTGGCTAACATCAGAACAGCCTTCAGGAACCTGTGTAAGGAATCATTCAGAACCTTGTACACAGCATATGTAAGACCAATCATGGAGTATCTTCTTCTTCTTGTTGATAGTAGGTGCAGTTTGCATGAAGGGTTTGTCCTCCCGATGACTGCACCAGTACTGGTTGTTGGACGCGTTTATGTTGAAGATGATCGGAGCTACCAAGGTGCTTGTTGCGTTGTACTGTAGATAGAGGAACGGTGATTAAAACAGAGGTGTGTTTGAGGGAGACTTGCCGCACCGTAGGGCGGTGTGTTGTGTTTATGGCGTCAGCTGATCCTTGGTGCTGCGACGAGGCAGTTGTTTTCTGTGTTTAGCTGTTGGTGGCGCCAGGTATAAATGTGGCGCGGGTCAGATGTGACCCAATTTGTTGGTCGATTGGAGATATTTAGCCAGTGCTTTGACTATTTGGTATTTTTCTTGTAACGAGTGGTCACCGCCTCCTAATATATGCTCGATGGTGAAGGTTATTTTAAGTGCGATAAAGACTTGTTTGAAATTTACTCTGGCACTATAATGTCGGAAGCAGTGCAGGAGATAGTGTTCGACTGTTTCAGGCACCTGACAGTGAGTACAGAGTTCGTTGATGTCTGTTCTGTACTTAGAGCTGTGTGCTGCTAGTTTGGTGTGTCCCAGCCTTAATCTGGTCATCGTTACATCAATTCTCTGCTTTTATATCGGACATGTTTCCAAGTTTCCCATTTCTTTTTAATGGACCCATAGTGCAAAGGTGAGCATAACGTTTTCCAGTTTGTTGCAAAATCCTGGGAGATGGTATCTTTGAAGGCTCCTTTACGTGCAACATGGGGAATTGGATGACGGGTAAGGTGAGGCGTGTTGTGCATCGCTTTGGCTAGTTGGTCTACAAGTTCATTATGGAGAATACCACAATGTGCTGGGACCCATTGGATAGAGGTGTCATAACCGTTCAATTGATGTTTGTGAAGAAGTTGAAGGCATGGGTAGACAATCTCCTTGCATGTTTTCGAAGAGTACGAAATTGCTTGAATCGCGCTCTTGGAGTCACTACAGATTGTATATATCCCAACTGGTAATGTTGTGATGATTTGGAGAGCTTGATACAAGGCATATAATTCCGCTGTGAAAATAGATAGTTGGTTTGGTAACCGCCATCCCTGCTTGAGATGGTATTCCGGTATCCATACAGCGCAAGTGACCGAGGGTACGTTGTTCATGAAGATGCGAAACCCATCTGTGTAAATCTCTGTGGTATTTGGGTAGCAATTTTTCATTGTTGAGACAAAGACTGAGGCTATGGCTGAGTTTGGTGCAGATTTTGGAATGTTGTCTTCGAGTTGTATTGCTGTATTAGGAGTTGTATAAAGCCAAGGTGGAATGGGGGGAACAGGAAGTTGGGTTTCACAGTTTTGAAGTAGGGAGAGGTCTATATTGAGGTTATTTGTAGCCCGTGTGAGGAAAGGTTGCGAGTGAATGGTTGGGGCGCGGGGGTTATATGGGTTAACTGTTGGGTTAATTTTTGATCTGTATGGTGTGTCTGTGAGCAGTGGTACAGAGTGACAGATAGTTGGCACACATAATGTCTCGTCTGGTGGCTAGGCTGTGAGGCCTGTTTCCCCGTAAAGTCCGAGGATTGGAGTTGAACGCATTGCGCCACATATAAGTCGCATGGCATTATTTTGTATGACCTCGAGGCTCTATAGGTTAGTGGCGCCGCCGACGCATATGCTTGGCACACAGTCTAGTTGGCTGCGAATGTAGGTTGTATAGAAACGGAGCAAGATTTTATGGTGTGCTCCCCAGGTGGTGCCAGTGAGGGCTTTAGTATGGCGAGTCGGGGTTGTGTCGTCTGTTTAAGGTGTTGAATGTGTGCTTTCCAGGTAAGTAGGGAGTATAAGCGCATGCCAAGATATTTATGTTCTCGTACGTGTTGGATGGGAGTGTTGTGTATTGTGAGGGTGGGTAGATGAAGTAGTCTTTTTTTAGTGAAAATCTGATAGCAGGTTTTGGTAGTACTGACTTGAAGGCCCCATTGTTGTGTCCATCTATGAGGTGGTCCAGTGCTGTTTGCATTGTAGAGACTGTATTTGGTTGGGCATTGTCTGAATAATACAATGTTAAGTCGTCGGCGTACGCCGAGAGGTGAACAGGATGGGTGTTAGGCAAATCTGCTAAGAATGCGGCAAATAGGGTTCGGCTTAGTATGGAGCCTTGTGGAACACCTGTTTGTATTGGGATGTCATCGGAAAACTCGCCTTGTATAAAGACTTTGGAGGTCCTGTTTGTGAGATAGGACTGTAACCATAAAAGTAATCTTCCCTGTACGCCTAAACGTGCAAGCTTTGCGAAGAGGCAAGTATGAGGAATGCTATCAAAAGCTCCTTTGAGGTCTAGGTAGACAACAAGACAATATTTACTGCTTCTGAGAGAGGTGCGGATTTCATGTTCAAGGCAGAGTATTCGATCTAGCGTGGAGCATTGCGGTCGAAATCCAGCTTGGAGTGACGGTATAATATTGTTATACTCTAGGTACCATTGGAGGCGAGTATGTACTAGCCTTTCCATGACTTTACTGAGGCATGATAGTAGGGAGATAGGTCTGTATGACGCAGGTTGGGATGGGTCTTTTCCTGGTTTAAGGAACGGAAGAATAATACTGGTCTGCCATTGTGAAGGAATATTTCCGTGAGTCCAGCATAGATTGTAATAGTTTAGAAGAGTGCTGTGTGCAGTCGGTGGAAGATATTTGATGAGTTCATATGGAATTCCATCCTCTCCAGGTGCCTTGCCAAGAGGTAGGCGGTTTAAGGCCAATCGTAGCTCGCTTAAGGTGTACATGTTGTCGACGCCGAGCATGGGCAGCGGTATGGCACGGTCAATTTCTTGTCTGAGGGAGAGTTCTTGGGCATGAAGGAAGGGTGTTGAGAGGGTAACTTTAAGGCATTCAGAGAGAACATTTGCACGCTCCTGAGGTGTTTGACAGAGTGAACCGTTGATCATCAGGGGGAACGAAGGGAATGTTGGCGACCTTTAATGCTGTTAAATGTAGCCCAGACTTTTGAGTGTGGCGTTGTGGGTGTGAGGCTATCACAGAATGTTGCCCATGATGCTCGCTTTGCTGATAGTATGTTTTTTTGGCCGCTGCTGTAGCCCACCGGAGATTGACCCAGTTCTGTAGGGAGGGTTGACGTCTTTGTTTTTGAATGCGGCCCCAGCATGGCGCTCGTACCTTGTCAAGCACAAGATGAAGCGGGAAAAAGTTCAGAGGTATGCCACTAGGCTAGTCCCATAACTAAGAGGCATGAGTTACGAAGAAAGGCTGTGGGAAATGCACTCACGACACTGGAAGACAGGAGTAAGAGGATACATGATCACTACCTACAAAATACTCAGAGGAATTGACAGGTTAGATTAGGATAAACTTTTTAACACAAGTGGTACACGAACAAGGGGACACAGGTGGAGACTGAGTACCCAAATGAGCCACAAGGATGTTAGAAAGAACTGTTTCAGTGTCAGAGTAGTTAACAAGTGGAATGTATTTGGAAGTGATGTGGTGGAGGCTGACTCCATACACAATTTTGAATGTAGATACGATAGAGGCCATTAGGCTCAAGAATCTGCACATCAGTTGATTGACGGTGAAGAGGCGGGACCAAAGAGCCAGAGCTCAACCCCAGCAAGCACAATTAGGTAAGTATAACTAGGTTAGTGCAACTCAATTTCATTTTCCCTACATTTCTGTTCCCATTGACAAGTTGTCTCTCTACTCTCGTCCTCAGTCTGTCCACATTCTCTTTCACTTCTGTTCAGCACAGCTATCTCCACTTTCGGACTTTTGATCTCAGCAGGTTGGGCTCTACTCAGCTCCACTCTGTCCACATTAGTTCTGTCCGGCAGGGCCATCTTTATTTTTTATCTCTCCCCGCCCTCCTATTCATGAGTTGACCTTCACCAGACAGCCACGCTATCTCCACGTCGATATTCTCACTCAGTGGAGTCGGCACTGTCACATCCTCTCTAGTATCAAAATCGTCGGTCACCTCATCACTACGCAGGCAGCGTACTCGATGACTTGTTGTCCTCTGACTCATCCTCTAGGACACTAGTCAGGTCCACTCTATCAGGTGACGTGGCCCTTCTGGAACTCTTCTGGCACAGCTTCCACTATGAACTTCGGCAACACCATCGACTCGCACAAGTCATTACCAAGGATCACTTGTATCCCTGGAACAGGTATGTCAGAGCATACCCCAAACATCGCCTCCCGACAAATAATCCGACTTTAGCTTGACAGCAGAAATGGGCATGTCACCCTCAGACAATAACCCATACACCTTTATTTTCCGACTGCCAGCTAAACGTCGATCATCCGGCTGCGATCAGGCTTCTCATAATCAGGCTCTGATTCGCTCCTGTATCCCTTAGGATACTTACTTCTACTTCAAGTTGGCTTTCTTTGCTAACCCAGTCTTTACTAATGAATGGGCTATACCTCTTGTTCATCGAGTTCACTTTTTGTGGTTTGTCCTGTATCCAATTAACACATGTATTTGGGGGGTCAAACATGGTCAAGGTCACAACTCTCTTGCCCTGCCGACAATCTTTCTTGATGTGACCTTGACCGTTACTTTTATAGCATCTTATTTGGGAGAAGTTTCGTATATCCCCTTGAGTGGCTTTGACTCTGTCAAAGGGTTCGAGGTTCTCTGCACAGGCGAACCACCTGCACTCTGCTGGGTCTAGCTCTTGATATCTGGAAACATAATTATTCTTGCTTAACTCCTTCATCCTCACTTTCTGATGAGGTGTACGACTTCTCTTTTTGAGCTTTGGATACTTATGTATATTCGCCCATCTATTAAAAATTTTCTCACCCCAGGCATCCCTGGGTCTGCCATAATGACGTCTCACATCGCTCTTCACTCTGCTTTCCCTTAGGTTCTGATAAGCCTCCGTAATCATATCTGCTGTATCGCTACGTCTCTCGCATTCTACACTCCTGCCTCCTAGACATAAATTTCATCTCAGGGTGCATCATTTCCAGAAATTTCTCCATAATCACCAGTTGTTTCAAATCACCATAGGATTCTACACCGACAGCTTCTATCCATTTCTGGAACCGCCTTTCTAGATCTCTCACTGTCTTGGCAATTGTGCTTGCAGAAGCCTTCATCATTTCTCTGAAGAACTTTCTGTAAGCTTCAGGAGTTAACAAGATAGAATGCAATACGCTGCTCTTCACAGTCCAGTAACTTGGTATTCCTCCAAAGACAACTGGGTATACACCTCTCAGGCAGCACCTGCCAGTCGTGACTGTACCAATTGACCCCACTCTTCCTGCGGCCACTGTCTGATGTTGGCTATCTTCTCAAAATGCTCGAAGAAGCTCTTGACTCATCAGGCACAAATAGGGGAATGTCTTTTTCTCTAACTTTATTATCCGGTAGGTGCGATACATGTGTGGTGATCTCTTACAATCCACGTTCAATCCTCTTCTCTGCCAAAGCTCTATTTGCTTCTATTTCATATGTTTTTATTTCTCCTTTTCATTCTCTTTCCCTGTTCTAGTTTCCTTTCCCGTACTCTGGTTTTCTCTTTTTCTTTATCTTGTTCCAACTTCAGTTCTCTTACCCTGGTTTTCTCTTTTTCTTTCTCCTGTTCTAACTCCAATTCTCTTCTTCAGATTTCACTTTCTTCTCTGCTTCTCGTTTAGTTTCCTCTTTTTCTTTTTCGACTTCATTCTTCATCTGTAGTTCTAACTTCAACTTCTCCAGTTGGAACTGCCTCTCATCATGCTCACGTTCTCGTTGCAACTGGAGCTCTAGCTGAAATCTTTCCAAGCTCCTGTTCCTGCTAATGCGGCTACTCCTACTTCTGTGGTTACTCCTACTCGATCCTTGGGATCTCACTTCATCTGGTTCATCATCCTCCTTTCCATTTCCAGCTCCTTTCTGGGCTCCTTGCTCTGCCACTTCATTCATGTCTAAGAATCTCCTCCATTCCGGCCAATTTAGATGACTTCTCCTTGACGCCACATTTCTCCGCTATCTGCTTTAACTGCTCTTTGGCGCAACCATGCAAATCCTCAGGCTGGCCTGATTCAACAAATGTCTGCACATTCTCCATCTTGACCTGTAGGTCTTCCTGAGAGAGAGAGAGAGAGAGAGAGAGAGAGAGAGAGAGAGAGAGGAGAGAGAGAAGAGAGAGAGAGAGAGAGAGAGAGGAGAGAGAGAGAGAGAGAGAGAGAGAGAGAGAGAGAGAGAGAAGAGAGAGAGAGAGAGAGAGAGAGACAGAGAGAGAGAGAGAGAGAGACAGAGAGAGAGAGAGAGAGAGAGAGAGAGAGAGAGAGAGAGAGAGAGAGAGAGAGAGAGAGAGAGAGAGAGAGAGAGAGAGAGAGAGAGAGAGAGAGAGAGAGAGAGAGAGGAGAGAGAGAGAGAGAGAGAGAGAGAGAGAGAGAGAGAGAGAGAGAGAGAGAGAGAGAGAGAGAGAGAGAGAGAGAGAGAGAGAGAGAGAGAGAGAGAGAGAGAGAGAGAGAGAGAGAGAGAGAGAGAGAGAGAGAGAGAGAGAGAGAGAGGAGAGAGAGAGAGAGAGAGGAGAGAGAGAGAGAGAGAGAGAGAGAGAGAGAGAAGAGAGAGAGAGAGAGAGAGAGAGAGAGAGAAGAGAGAGAGGAGAGAGAGAGAGGAGAGAGAGAGGAGAGAGAGAGAGAGAGAGGAGAGAGAGAGAGAGAGAGAGAGAGAGAGAGAGAGAGAGAGAGAGAGAGAGAGAGAGAGAGAGAGAGAGAGAGAGAGAGAGAGAGAGAGAGAGAGAGAGAGAGAGAGAGAGAGAGAGAGAGAGGAGAGAGAGAGGAGAGAGAGAGAGAGAGAGAGAGAGAGAGAGAGAGAGAGAGAGAGAGAGAGAGAGAGAGAGAGAGAGAGAGAGAGAGAGAGAGAGAGAGAGAGAGAGAGAGAGAGAGAGAGAGAGGAGAGAGAGAGAGAGAGAGAGAGGAGAGAGAGAGAGAGAGAGAGAGAGAGAGAGAGAGAGAGCGAGAGAGAGAGAGAGAGAGAGAGAGGAGAGAGAGAGAGAGAGAGAGAGAGGAGAGAGAGAGAGAGAGAGAGAGAGAGAGAGAGAGAGAGAGAGGAGAGAGAGAGAGAGAGAGAGAGAGAGAGAGAGAGAGAGAGAGAGAGAGAGAGAGAGAGAGAGAGAGAGAGAGAAGGAGAGAGAGAGAGAGAGAGAGAGAGAGAGAGAGAGAGAGAGAGAGAGAGAGAGAGAGAGAGAGAGAGAGAGAGAGAGAGAGAGGAGAGAGAGAGAGTATACCTGTGGTCACACAGGCAACCTACTGCTGCAATGGGTGTGTCAATCCAACCTCTTGGATTTGAACTGTGGGAGTGTCAATCCAATCTCCCGGACAGACCCCCAATATTTGTTCTGCCAAGAGGGGGTTGGAGAATTTGGGACTTAAACCTCCAAAAAAGAGATTTGGTTTGTTACACCAGACTGTTACTTGCATTCAGGCAGACAGCGTCCCCAAGCACTCCCTGACCGAACAAGTAACTGAGAGTAAAAACAAAGAGTAAATACACACACACGCACACACACATGTCTGGTAGGGGTCTGGTAGATGAGTGGACAGCGCACAGGACTCGTAATTCTGTGGCCCGGGTTCGATTCCGGGACCAGGCAGAAACAAATGGGCTAAGTTTCTTTCACCACTGATGCCCCTGTTACATTGTTGTAAATAGGTACCTGGGAGTTAGACAGCTGTTGCGGAGCTGCTGTGTGTGTGTGTGTGTGTGTGTGTGTGTATGTGTGAGGGGGGAAAAAAATAGTAGTTGGAGGTTGCGTATGGAGGTTGATTCCATACGCTGTTTCCAGGGTAGACATGAGAAAGCCCAGTAGGCTTAGGAATCTGTACACAAGTTGATTGACAGTTGAGAGGCAGGAACAAAGAGCCAGAGCTCAACCCCCACAAGCACAACTAGGTGAGTACAACTAGGTGAGTACAGAGAACACCTGGTAAAACAGGTACACATGTGAGAGGTGTGTGTTTGTACTCACCTAGTTGTACTTACCCAGTAGTACTTGTGGGGGTTGAGCTCTGGCTCTTTGGTCCCGCCTCTCAACTGTCAATCAACTCGTGTGCAGATTCCTGAGCCTACTGCGCTCTATCATATCTACATTTAATCTGTGTATGGAGTGAGCCTCCACCATACACTTCCTAGGACTAATTACTAATTTCCTAATTTCGCTGACACTGAAAAAGATCTTTCTAATATCCCTTTGGCTCATTTGGGTACTCAACTTCCACCTGTGTTCCCTTGTGCGTATACCACCCGTGTTAAATAATCAATTCTTCTCTGCCCGGTCAATTCCCTGAAAATTTTGTACGTGGTGATCATGTCTCCCCGAGCTCTTCAGTCTTACAGCGATGCGAGGTGCAGTTCTCTCAGCCTTTCCTAATAATTCATGAGTACTCACCTAGTTGTGCTTGTGGTGGTTGAGCTCTGGCTCTTTGGTGCCGCCTTTCAACTGTGTTTCAACTGACGTACAGATTCCTGAGCCTCCTGGGCTCTATCATATCTACATTTGAACTGTGTTTGGAGTCAGCCTCCACCACCTCAATTCCAAATGCATTCCATCTGTTAACTACTCTGACACTGAAAAAGTTTTTTCTAACGTCCCTGCGGCTCATTTGGGTACTCAGTCTCCACCTGTGTCCCCTCGTTCGCGTACCACCCATGTTAAAATGTTTATCCTTATCTACCTTGTCAATTCCTTTGAGAATTTTGTAGGTAGTGATCATGTCTCCCCTTACTCTTCTGTCTTCCTGTGTCGTGAGGTGCATCTCATGCAGCCTTTCCTCGTAACTCATGCCTCTTAGTTTCTGGGACAAGCCTAGTTGCATACCTCTGAACTTTTTCAAGCCTTGTGTTTGACAAGGTACGGGCTCCATGCTGGGGCCGCATCCTTCAGGATTGTGTCTAACATATGCGCTGTACATGGTTCTGAGTAATTCCTTACACAGGTTCAAGAAGGCTGTTCTGATGCTAGCCAGCCTCGCGTATGCCGCAGATGTAATTCTTTTGATGTGGGCTTCAGGAGACAGGTTTGGTGTGATCTCAATCCCTAGATCTTTCTCTCTATCCGGGTATGGAAGTACTTCATCTCCCATTCGATACCCTATGTTTGGCCTCCTGTTTCCACCACCTAGTTTCATTACCTTGCATTTCCTCGGTTGAACTTTTGTAGCCATTTGTTGGACCATTCATTCAGTCTGTCTAGGTCATCTTGTAGCCTCCTACTATCATCCTTTGTTTTAAACCTCCTCATGATTTTCGCATCATCAGCAAACAATGAGAGGAACGATTCTATACCCTCTTGGAGATCATTTACATATATCAGAAACGGTATTGGGCCAAGAACTGAACCCTGCGGGACTCACTGGTGACGTCTCGCCAATCTGAGTCCTCACCCTTCACAGTGACTCGCTGTCTTCTGTTGCTTAGGTACTTCCTTTGCCAATGGAGTACCTTCCCTTTCACTTCTGCCTGCATCTGCACTCCTGCATCACTCCTGCATCTTGTGTGGTACTATGTCAAAGGGTTTCTGGCAATCCTAAAATATGCAGTCAGCCCATCCCTCTCTTTCGTGCCTGATTTTTGTTGCCTGATCGTAGAAGTCAATTAATCCTCCTAGGCAGGACTTGCCATTCCTGAACCCATGTTGATGCTGTGTTACAAAGTTCTTTCGTTCCAGATGTTCCACTAGTGTTTTTTTTCGCACAATCTTCTCCGTCAGGTTGCATGGTTTGCAAGCTAGGGACATTGGCCTGTAGTTCAGTGCCCAAATTTATTTTAATTTTTTTTTATTTTCATATTACGTTCACTTTCGGCCATACGGACAAACGGCCAAAAAAGACGTTATTTTAAGAGGACAGGTTGAATGTGAAGACCTGGAATTTCTTATTCAGTTCCTCGCAAACTTCCTTATCGTGTGTAGTGAATCTGTTTGCCCCTATCCTCAATTTCGTTACCTGTTCCTTTACTCTGTGTGTGTGTGCTAACATATTTGTACTCACCTATTTGTACCTGCAGGATCAAGCATTGACTCTTGGATCCCGCCTTTCGGACCATCGGTTTTTTACAGCAATGAATCCGATTCCATTTCCCTATGATGCCTAGTTTTAAAATTATGAACAGAGTTTGCTTCCCCAACCTGCTCCTTAAGTGCATTCCATCTTTCCACTACACTCACGCTAAAGATAAACTTGCTAATATGTCTGTGACTAACCTGAGTTTCTAGCTTCCACCCATGTCCACTCATTCTGTTACTATTCCGTGTGCACAATTCGTCATTTTCCATTTTGTCAATCCCCTAAGTATTTTATACGTTCCTATCATTTCGCCCCTTGTGTGTGTGTGTGTGGGTGTGTGTGTGTGTGTACTCACCTAGTTGTGCTTGCGGGGGTTGAGCTCTGGCTCTTTGGTCCCATCTCTCAGCTGTCAATCAACTGGTGTAAAGATTCCTGAGCCTATTGGGCTCTATCATATCTATATATGAAACTGTGTATGGAGTCTGCCTCCACAATAACACTACATAATGCATTCCATTTGTTAACTACCCTGGCAGTGAAATTTTTTTCTAACATCTCTGCAGCTCATCTGGGTACTAAGTTTCCATCTGTGTCCCCTTGTTCGTTTTCCACCCTTGCTAATGAGTTTGTCTTTGTCCACCCTGTCAATTCCCCTGAGAATTTTGTAGGTGGTTATCATGTCTCCCCTTACTCTTCTGTTTTCCAGGATTGTGAGGTTCAGCTCCCGTAGCCTTTCCTCGTAACTCATTCCTCTCAGTTCCGAGACCAGTCTGGTGGCATACCGCTGAATCTTTTCTATATTTGTCTTGTGTTTAACTAGGTGTGGACTCCAGGCTGGACCTGCATACTCCAGGATTGGTCTTATGTAAGTGGTATACAGGGTCCTGAACGATTCCTTACACAAGTTTCTAAAGGCAGTTCTTATATTGGTCAGTCTAGCACATGCCGCTGATGATACCCTTTTGATGTGGGCCTCTTGAGACAGGTTCGTGTGATATCGACCCCCAGATCTTTCTCTCTATTGGACTCTTGCAGGATTTCATCTCCCAGATGGTACCTTGTGCTCAGCCTTACGTTCTCTTCGCCTAATTTCATTACTTTACACTTTCCTGAGTTAAACTTTAGCAGCCATTTCTAGACCATTCCTCCAGTTTGTCCAGGTCGTCCTGTAGTCTCTGTCTATCTTCATCTGTAGAAGATGATAAATCTAACAACCATTTGTTTGACCATTCCTTCAGCTTGTCTAGGTCTTCTTGAAGCCACAAGCAGTCCTCTTCTGTCTTAATCCTTCTCATAATTTTTGGCAGCGTCCGCAAACCTTGCGAGACATGAATCGATACCCTCCGGGAGATCATTTACATATATTAGAAACAAGATAGGACCGAGTACAGAGCCCTGTGGGACTCCACTGGTGACTTCACGCCAATCTGAGGTCTCATCCCTCACCGTAACTCTCTGCTTCCTATTGCTCAGGTACTCCCTTATCCACTGGAGCACCTTACCAGCTACACCTGCCTGTCTCTCCAGCTTATGTACCAGCCTCTTATGCAGTACTGTGTCAAAGACTTTCCGACAATCCAAGAAAATGCAGTCCGCCCAGCCTTCTCTTTC
>NC_091174.1:38946013-38965813 GCF_040958095.1 Procambarus clarkii | reverse complement strand
CAAACTCTTCAGCACGGGTGGGACACGAACCAGGGGACACAGGTGGAAACTTTGTACCCAGATTAGCCACAGAGACGTTAGAAAGAATTTTTTCAGTGTCAGAGTAGTTAATAAATGGAATGCACTAGGAAGTGATGTGGTGGAGGCTGACTCCATACTCAGTTTCAAATGTAGATATGATAGAGCCCAGTAGGCTCAGGAATCTGTACACCAGTTGAGAGGCGGGACCAAAGAGCCAAAGCTCAACCCCCGCAAGCACAATTAGGTGAGTACCACACACACACACACACAACACACACACACACACACACACACACACACACACACACACCACACACACACACACACACACACACACACACACACACACACACACACACACACATTGACGGTTCAAAGAATCCTGCTGCAAAAACAGGTAAGTACACACACTGTTGACCATTCCACAAATCAATCACACATATGGAACAACTTCCTCCAGCAGCAGAAAGCTAACAGTGGAGACATGAGAATGAACAGTGGAAATTGAGCTTCAATTCAATGTAAGTTGAATCAAGCTTGAATCAAGACTGAACACGAATGAGGCTACTGAGGTACAGTGGCTGAGGAAGTGTGTTGGTAGAGATTCAATAACTGAAGGGAGTGTGTAGGTGGAGGTACAGTAAACTGAGGGGAGTATGTAGGTGGAGGTACATTAACTGAGGGGGAGTATGTAGGTGGAGGTACATTAACTGAGTGGAATGTGTAGGTGGAGGTACAGTAACTGAGGGAAATATGTAGGTGGAGATATACAGTAACTGAGGGGAGTATGTAGGTGGAGATATACAGTAACTGAGCGGAATGTGTAGGGTGGAGGTACAGTAACTGAGGGGAGTATGTAGGTGGAGGATACAGTAACTGAGGGAGTGTGTAGGTGGAGGTACTGTAACTGAGGGGAAATGGGAAGGTGCAGGTTCAGTAACTGAGGGGAATGTGTAGGTCGATGTACAGTAACTGAGGGGAGTGTGTAGGTGGAGGCACAGAAACCTGAGGGAACTTTGTAGGTGGAGGAACAGTAACTGAGGGAAGTGTGTAGATGGAGGTACAGTAACTGAGGGAGTGTACAGGTGGAGGTACAGTAACTGAGGAAGTGTACAGGTGGAGGTACAGTAACTGAGGGAGTGTACAGGTGGAGGTACAGTAACTGAGGGAGTGTACAGGTGGAGGTACAGTAACTGAGGGGATTGTGTAGGTGGAGGTACAGTAACTGAGGGAGTGTACAGGTGGAGGTACAGTAACTGAGGGAGTGTACAGGTGGAGGTACAGTAACTGAGGGAGTGTACAGGTGGAAGTACAGTAACTGAGGGAGTGTACAGGTGGAGGTACAGTAACTGAGGGGATTGTGTAGGTGGAGGTACAGTAACTGAGGGAGTGTACAGGTGGAAGAACAGTAACTGAGGGGATTGTGTTGGTGGAGATACAGTAACTGAGGGTGTGTACAGCTGGAGGTACAGTAACTGAGGAAGTGTGCAGGTGGAGGTACAGTAACTGAGGGGATTGTGTAGGTGGAGGTACAGCAACTGAGGGAGTGTATAAGTGGAGGTACAGCAACTGAGGGAGTGTATAAGGAGTGGTGGTACCTTAAAAGAGTTGGGGTAGGGAGGGATGAGATGGTAAGATAAGGTGTACGAGATGAGAAACCTTTATTGAATATTGATATATTATAAATATAACAAAGAATCATGAAATACATATAAATTTCCGGTTAGATCCACAAATCTTCAGTGAACTCCCTAACAGGAATGGCAAAAAAAAAGAGGCAACAATGATCCCTTGGCTCAACACAACAGAAGTTCACCCCTTAAAGAATGGGACACAGTTTGTTACGTATCCTTTAACCAGAAGAGGGGGGCTTCTTAAGCACCACACAACATCTCTCCATATCTTCACAGCACACAATCCCAATCATGATATCATGATAAATTTAAATCATAGTACCCTAAAATCATTATAGGTTAAACAAGTGTGCTTAATATTAATTTCCGGGATGAGAAATAATCAAATAAATAATATATATATATATTTTTGGGGGATAATTACAAAAAAACATATAACTGTTCAAAAAGCCAGGTGTTTGGTGTCTACAAGAGGTAAGGAACTTTTAAGCGATTGCTTCATATTAACTTATGGCTTTGTTATTAACATAATTTATGATTCTATAAATTATGTATAAGTTCTGAATAGAATCACGAACACTGCCTGATCAGCAGACAATCTGCTGAAGTACATTTTGTGAAAGTGTTGATATATTTTAAGTTCAATTGTTTTTTGGAACAGGAGAATTTTACCATTATAGTTCTTTTGATTTTTATCTTATTATAATGTGTTACCGTCGGTAAGATTGTGATTACTGTTGTTTACTGACAGTCCTTAAAGCCTGGGAGTATACCGGCGGTAACCTCAGTGTTAGAGGGATACCAGAGGGTATACTCACAGTCATCGAGTACACCAGCGGTAACCTTAGTGTTAGAGGGATACCAGAAAGTATACTCACAGTCATCGAGTACATCATCGGTAACCATAGTATTTGTTTTGTTTTTACTTCTTTAGATTTATCTTAACAAGCTTTTCCTTCTCTGAAATCATTAGCCACTTCCAACCTTCCAGGGCCGTGGTGGGAAGTGGTTAGAGAAAATGGTTATTCATCTCTTTGTACTGCGTGGGATGTGGGATCACCTCCATGTGTTGCACGGTTTGAAGAGCTGTATGTAATATACTCTACTTGTGAGTGTTTATAATGACACTCACCTGGCTGTAGTCGCAGGTTGTCATGTGTCAGGGAGTGACACTCACCTGGCTGTAGTCGCAGGGTGTCATGTGTCAGGGAGTGACACACACCTGGCTGTAGTCGCAGGGTGTCATGTGTCAGGGAGTGACACTCACCTGGCTGTAGTCGCAGGGTGTCATGTGTCAGGGAGTGACACACACCTGGCTGTAGTCGCAGGGTGTCATGTGTCAGGGAGTGACACACACCTGGCTGTAGTCGTAGGGTGTCATGTATCAGGGAGTGACACTCACCTGGCTGTAGTCGTAGGGTGTCATGTATCAGGGAGTGACACACACCTGGCTGTAGTCGTAGGGTGTCATGTATCAGGGAGTGACACACACCTGGCTGTAGTCGTAGGGTGTCATGTGTCAGGGAGTGACACACACCTGGCTGTAGTCGAAAGGTGTCATGTGTCAGGGAGTGACACTCACCTGGCTGTAGTCGTAGGGTGTCATGTGTCAGGGAGTGACACACACCTGGCTGTAGTCGTAGAGTGTCATGTGTCAGGGAGTGACACTCACCTGGCTGTAGTCGTAGGGTGTCATGTGTCAGGGAATGACACTCACCTGGCTGTAGTCGTAGGGTGTCATGTGTCAGGGAGTGACACACACTTGGCTGTAGTCGCAGGGTGTCATGTATCAGGGAGTGACACTCACCTGGCTGTAGTCGCAGGGTGTCATGTATCAGGAAGTGACACGCACCTGGCTGTAGTCGCAGGGTGTCATGTGTCAGGGAGTGACACTCACCTGGCTGTAGTCGCAGGGTGTCATGTATCAAGGAGTGACACACACCTGGCTGTAGTCGCAGGGTGTCATGCCGGTCTTCTCACAGTCGTCCGTGTCAGCTACGGCGGCATCTGTGGACGAGGCGAGCGGAAAATAATTGGTGAGATGATGGTTGAGATAGTGAGGGAGGGAGGTGAAGGTGGTGATGAAGATAGTGAGGGAGGGAGGTGAAGGTGGTGACGAAGATAGTGAGGGAGGGAGGTGAAGGTGGTGACGTAGATAGTGAGGGAGGGAGGTGAAGGTGGTGATGAAGATAGTGAGGGAGGAAGGTGAAGGTGGTGATGAAGATAGTGAGGGAGGGAGGTGAAGGTGGTGACGTAGATAGTGAGGGAGGAAGGTGAAGGTGGTGATGAAGATAGTGAGGGAGGGAGGTGAAGGTGGTGATGAAGATAGTGAGGGAGGGAGGTGAAGGTGGTGATGAAGATAGTGAGGGAGGGAGGTGAAGGTGGTGATGAAGATAGTGAGGGAGGGAGGTGAAGGTGGTGATGAAGATAGTGAGGGAGGGAGGTGAAGGAGGTGATGAAGATAGTGAGGGAGGGAGGTGAAGGTGGTGATGAAGATAGTGAGGGAGGGAGGTGAAGGTGGTGACGTAGATAGTGAGGGAGGGAGGTGAAGGTGGTGATGAAGATAGTGAGGGAGGGAGGTGAAGGTGGTGATGAAGATAGTGAGGGAGGGAGGTGAAGGTGGTGATAAAGATAGTGAGGGAGGGAGGTGAAGGAGGTGATGAAGATAGTGAGGGAGGGAGGTGAAGGTGGTGATGAAGATAGTGAGGGAGGGAGGTGAAGGTGGTGATGAAGATAGTGAAGGAGGGAGGTGAAGATGGTGATGAAGATAGTGAGGGAGGGAGGTGAAGGTGGTGATGAAGATAGTGAGGGAGGGAGGTGAAGGTGGTGATGAAGATAGTGAGGGAGGGAGGTGAAGGTGGTGACGAAGATAGTGAGGGAGGAAGGTGAAGATGGTGCCGAAGATAGTGAATGGACAGAGGGCTGACTCTTGAGAGCGCATGGGAAGAACAGATAACCAAAGACCTTGTATTCAAAACCAAGGTTATCTCCTGGGATCTCTAAACTAAACAACTGCTATAAATATATGCACATAAGAGATTAGGTGAGAACAGCAGAAGCAACAGGTGACTGTTTCCCATCTCAGCTGACGTCCGCTCTCTCCTCTCACCCTGGTTACAGCCACAGATATCACCATCCTGACCTCCACCTTGTCAGTGCTTAAGCTTGCATTTTCACACATGTATAATATGATATAGAAGCAGACGGATACTCGACACACTAATTCACACTGACGCTACCTGACAAGCTCTATGTCTAATCTATGCTCAGAGTTGACCTCACCTCGCTAGGGCTCGGCTCTGTGCCTGCAGCTCCTCACAGGCTACCCTCTATAGGTTTTAACGCTGCCTCAGGTTCTTGCCAGTCTCTGTCGTAATTGAACACGCCCGGACCGTGTTTTCCTATCCTACCACACCTCTTCCAGTCACTAGTGATATTATCTATCGCTTTATACCCTGGGTCAGCTGCTGGACACCTGCGCCAGCTTCGTTTCATTCTCGGGACATGCTCCATGCATCTATGACCTCTTGTGCTCCATGTATCTATTCCTTCTAATGCTCCTGGTATATATGCCCTCCGATGATCCTTGTATCAATGCCCACTGATGCTCTTTATATCTATGCCCTGTGATGCTCCTTGTATCTATGCCCTTTGATGCTCTTTGTATTTATGCCCTTTAATCCTCCTTGTATCTATACCCTCTGATGCTCCTTGTATCTCTGCCCTTTGATGCTCTTTGTATCTATGCCCTTTAATCCTCCTTGTATCTATGCCCTCTAATGCTCCTTGTATCTATGCCCTCTGATGCTCCTTGTATCTATTCCCTCTAAAGCACCTTGTTTCCAATAGTAATTTTGGGTGTGTCAATTCCTTATGTGTATTTAAAGAGGACATATGGTGGAGAACTTCCCTACACACACCAGCGTGTCTGCGGGTAATTAGTAAAATTTGATTGGTTTCAGCTCAAGATCTTAAGGCCCAGAATCCCAGATTAAATTACTTTGGCATATCGTGGTCCAGTGGGTTAAGGCGCGCGGCTAGAGAAGACCCACAATCCTGGTTCCAATCCCTGGAGTGCTCCAGTGATTTTAGCATAAGGTTGTCATGCATTCATGCAATTGTGATTTGTTAGTGTGTCTATGATAATAATAATGAAAAATAATATTTTTATGACAACAAATATTAATAGCAGAAATTATATAAAAAACACCAACAATAGGAACTTGTTTTCAAAAGAAATAGCTAGAATATGTGACGTATAAAGGAAATATTAACGATACTACCTCAACTGAATGTTTTTATATTAAGAAAACAAATAACATTACAAATTATATAAATTATTAACAGCACTGAGATGTGTGTGCTCGCCTAGTTGTGCACTTGTATTTGTTATTTGGGCCTGCAGGATCGAGCTGTTAGCTCCTTTGCCCTGCCTTTCTATGCTAAATGAACAAAGGCCTCAGGGTAAAGAAACTCTGCCCACTTGTTTCTGCCTCGGCCTGGATTCAAACCCAAACCCAATGGATTATGACTCCCTAGAGCTGTCGCTCGGCCACGAAGACCTGTACTTGCACGTTTACATCTAAACTCACTTAAGTGTGCTTGTGGGGTCAGAGTTTCAGCTTATTGACACTGACATTCAACATTTAATCAACAGTCATGGTAGTTGCCTGAGATCCACTGTGAATTATATCGTATCTACCTTTGCATCTGTTTATGGAGCCCTAACACCCGTGTTTTGGAGTCTACCTCCTCCACCAGTTTACTCCCAAGTTTATTCCACTATCTTGATATTTTTTCTTCAGTTGCATCCCCCTCATGTTTATGTCAACTTTGCCAATTCTAAGAATGTTGTTATGTTGTGATTATGTCTTCTCTACGTCTCTTATCCTACAACATGTATCTTTGTAGGTGAGTGAGTGCGAGTGTGGAGGCACTCGCCCTCTGTGGAGAGGATGGCGAGGGCCCCTACCAGGCAGGTCTTCACCAGGACGCCCGCAGCCTTGATGGTGGTATTCTTTGGTGCTCATCCATTAGACTTTTACATACACACAAACACACACACACACAAAATACTTGAAAGAATAATTAGGCTACGACTGGTTGAGCACCTGGAGAGCATTGGGTTTGTAAACAAGCACCAATATGGGTTCTGGACAGGGAAATCATGCCTAACAAACCTTTTAGAATTCTATGATAAAGTAACAAGGATAAGGCAGGACAGAGAAGGCTGGGCAGACTGCATATTTCTTGACTGCCAAAAGGCCTTTGATACAGTACCGCACATGAGACTGCTATACAAACTTGAGAGGCAGGCAAGAGTAAGCGGAAAGGCCCTAGTATGGGTGAAGAACTACCTAACAGGAAGGAGCCAGAGGGTAATGGTAAGGGGCGAGAAGTCGGACTGGCGAACAGTAACAAGTGGAGTACCTCAAGGATCGGTGCTGGGACCAATCCTCTTTCTAATTTACGTAAATGATATGTTTACAGGAGTAGAATCATACATGTCAATGTTTGCGGATGACGCAAAATTAATGAGAAGTGTTGTGACAGACGAGGATTGTAGGATCCTCCAAGAGGACTTAAACAGGTTGCAGAGATGGTCAGGGAAATGGCTACTGGAGTTTAACACCAGTAAATGTAAAGTTATGGAAATGGGATCATGTGACAGGAGACCAAAGGGACAGTACACAATGAAGGGGAACAGCCTACCTGTAACGATTCGAGAAAGAGACCTGGGAGTGGATGTGACACCTAATCTAACTCCTGAGGCACATATAAATAGGATAACGACAGCAGCGTACTCTACACTGGCGAAAATTAGAACTTCATTCAGAAACCTAAATGAGGAGGCTTTTAGGGCGCTTTACACTGCCTACGTGAGACCCGTCTTAGAGTATGCCGCGCCATCATGGAGCCCCCACCTGAAGAAACACATAAAGAAACTGGAGAAGGTTCAGAGGTTTGCGACGAGGCTTGTCCCAGAGTTACGAGGGATGGGATATGAAGAGCGTCTGAAGGAACTGAACCTTACGACACTAGAGAAAAGAAGGGAGAGAGGAGATATGATAGGGACATATAAAATACTCAGGGGAATTGACAAAGTGGAAATAGATGAAATGTTCACACGTAATAATAACAGAACGAGGGGACATGGGTGGAAACTGGAAACTCAGATGAGTCACAGAGATGTTAGGAAGTTTTCTTTTAGCGTGAGAGTAGTGGAAAAATGGAATGCACTTGGGGAACAGGTTGTGGAAGCAAATACTATTCATACTTTTAAAACTAGGTATGATAGGGAAATGGGACAGGAGTCATTGCTGTAAACAACCGATAGCTGGAAAGGCGGGATCCAAGAGTCAATGCTCGATCCTGCAAGCACAAATAGGTGAGTACACACACACACACACCACACACACACCACACACACACACACACACACACTCACACACACACACACTCCTTGTGGGTTCTCTGACATGCTGGGTTAAAAAGTTTCTTGTCACCACCTCCAATAGTTTGGCTCTCCACGTATCCTCGCCTCCATGCGGTTCCTTGTTCTCCCAGTCAATCCTTCCATGATTGAAGTCGCCCATGATGAGCAGGTGGGATCTATTTCAACAGGCAGCAGAGGCTGCCCTCTCAATTATAGTGTTAACTGCCATGTTGTTGACTCTTGACTGGGTCTTCTCTTCGGCTTGTAAAGTTCAGCAACGACAGGGACCGAATGATAAAGGTGGTATTCATGAGCGAAATCCCGAAAGAAGAACTGTTAGCAAGGAAGAGCGGTCTAGCAAATGTTCCGAAGTTCGAAAAAGTATTCCTGCAGAGGGTTACGACAAGGAAAGAGAGAATACAGGCAGCAGACGTGAGGAAGGAGCAAAGGGAGAGAGAAAACATTAAGAGTACCACAACCCGGAACCCTACAATCCCAGAGGGAAGTGGAGAACCCTCCTCAAACAGTGCAACCGCCACAGGGATTGGGGCGCCACCCCCCATTCTACCCAACAGACACCCAACCTGCCCCATCCCTGTCAGCCCCCCACTAAGTACCCACCTAGGGCACCCTACCCCACCCACCCCCCTCCTCCCACTCACCGCCCCTCCTTCCACTCACCCCTCTCCCCAGGACCTCCCTTCTCTCCCACCCCCCTAGCCCTCCCTTCTACCACATGCCTTCCTGTCTCCCACCCCAAGCCCTCCCTTCTCCCCCGCCCCACTAAGCCCCCCACTCTCCCCCACCCCACCTAAGTCTTCCCCTCTCCCCCACTCCCCTTAACCCTCCCCTCTTCCTCACCCACCTCAGCCCTCCTTTTTCCCCCCACGCCCCTCAAGCCCGCCCCCCTTTTCTCCCCCCCCCCAAGCCCCTCCATCTCCCCTATCCCTAAAAGCCTCTCCTCCCCCCATGCTCCCCCAACCCTCCCTCTCTCACCACCCCCAACCCTCCCCCTCTCACTCTCCCCCCCAACCCTACCCTTCCCACTCTCCCCCCCTACCCTCCCCCTCTTACCCACCCCCTTACCCTCCCCCTCTCCCCCACCACCCCCCTCTCCCCCACCTCCCAAGCCCTCCCTCCTCCACCAGTCTCCCCATGCCAGGTCCCCCCAGTTCCCACTCACCCCAGATCCCAAAGGTCACCCCAGAGGAGAAGCAGAAGAGAGTCAGTTTCAGGGTGATGTACTCGAACATAGATGGGAATACAAGCAAGACAAGTGAACTAAGGGAAAGAGCACAAGAAGTGAACACAGATATAATCGGACTCACTGAAACAAAACTCTCTGGAATCATAACGAATGCCGTGTTTCCCCAGGAGTACACAGTAGTAAGGAAAGAGAGAGAAGGTACGGGAGGAGGTGGAGTGGCCCTACTCATGAGAAAGGAATGGAGTTTTAAGGAGATGGCCATCCCGGGCTGTGAGGAGTTCAGAGACTACACAGCAGGCACCATGACAATGGGAGGACCAAGAATAGTAGTAGCAGTAATATACAACCCTCCACCAAATGACAGAAGACCCAGTCAAGAGTATGAAAACAACAACATGGCAGTTAACACTATAATTGAGAGGGCAGCCTCTGCTGCCTGTAGAAATAGATTCCACCTGCTCATCATAGACGACTTCAATCACGGAAGGATTGACTGGGAGAACAAGGAACCGCATGGAGGCGAGGATAAGTGGAGAGCCAATCTATTGGAGGTGGTGACAAGAAACTTTTTAACCCAGCATGTCAGAGAACCCACAAGGATAAGAGGCAATGACGAACCAGTGAGACTCGACCTAGTCTTCACTCTGAACGACTCCGACATACGAGAAATCGGTTTTGAGGACCCAGTAGGAATGAGCGACCACAGTGTACTGGTGTTTGAGTACTTGATTGAAGAAGGGTTATTAAACTCGAGGATGGATACCGAAACCAAAAGGTTAGCATACCAAAAGGGAAACTTTGAGGGGATAAGAAAATTCCTAACAGATATAGCATGGGAAACAGAGCTCAAGGGAAAGACGGCCCAAGATATGATGGATTACATCACACAGAAGTGCAAGGTCGCAGCAAACAAGTTTGTCCCAGTCCAAAAGGAAAACAGAGAAATGAAGATGAGAAACCCATGGTTTAATCAGAGATGTAGGCTAGCTAAGCAGGAAAGTAAAAGGGCATAGAGAAACTATAGAAATAACAGGACACTGGAGAGCAGAGAAAGATACCAGAATGCCAGGAATGAATATGTCAGGATGAGAAGAGAGGCAGAAAGACAATACGAAAATGACATCGTGAGAAAGGCAAAGACTCAACCTTAATTGCTTCACAGCCACATCAGGAGAAAAACAACAGTAAAGGAACAGGTAATGAAATTAAGGATAAGGGCAGAAGGATTCACTGCAAACGACCAGGTGGTGTGTGAGGAACTGAATAAGAAATTCCAGGAGGTCTTCACCTTAGAGCAAGGAGAAATTCCAGAGATAAGTGAGGGAATAGCTAACCAGGAACCACTGGAAGAGTTTGAGAATACCAGCGGGGAAGTAAGGAAGTGTTTACTAGAGTTGGATGTGACAAAGGCTATAGGCCCAGATGGAATCTCCCCTTGGGTTCTAAACGAAGGAGCAAGAGAACTGTGCCTACCACTCTCCATAGTGTATAACAAATCACTGGCAATAGGGGGAACTGCCAGATATTTGGAAAGCAGCTAACGTAGTCCCGATATACAAGAAAGGGGCTAGACAGGAGGCACTGAACAACAGCCCAGTGTCCCTAACCTGCATACCATGCAAGCTGATGGAGAAGATTGTGCGAAAAAAAATAGTGGAGCATCTGGAGCGAAGGAACTTTGTAACACAGCATCAACATGGGTTCAGGGATGGCAGGTCCTGCCTCACAGGGTTACTTGAATTCTACGAACAGGCAAGAAAGAGAAGGGTGGGCAGACTGCATATTTTTGGATTGTCTGAAAGCCTTTGATACAGTGCCACACACGAGGCTAGTGCGAAAGTTGGAGATGCAGGCTGGAGTGAAAGGGAAGGTACTCCGGTGGATAAAGGAGTACCTAAGCAACAGGAGACAACGAGTCTGTGTGAGGGGTGAGGTCTCAGATTGGCGAGACGTTACAAGTGGAGTCCCGCAGGGATCAGTCCTTGGACGTATAATGTTTCTGGTATATGAAAATGATCTCCCAGAGGGTATAGATTCTTTCCTCTCAATGTTTGCATACGATGCAAAAATTATGAGGAGGATTGAAACAGAGGATGATAGTAGGAGGCTACAAGATGACCTAGATAGACTGAGTGAATGGAATGGCTGTTGAAGTTCAACCCGAGTAAATGCAAAGTAATGAAACTAGGCAGTGGAAACAGGAGGCCAGACACAGGATACAGAATAGGAGATGAAGTACTTAACGAAACAGACAGAGAGAAAGATCTAGGAGTTGATATCACAACAAACCTGTCTACTGAAGCCCACATAAAGAGAATAACGTCTGCGGCATATGCGAGGCTGGCTAACATCAGAACGGAGTTCAGGAACCTGTGTAAGGAATCATTCAGAATCTTGTACACCACATATGTAAGACCAATCCTGGAGTATGCGGCCCCAGCATGGAGCCCGTACCTTGTCAAGCACAAGACGAAACTGGAAAAAGTCCAAAGGTATGCTACTAGACAAGTCCCAGAACTAAGAGGCATGATTTATGAGGAAAGGCTCCGGGAAATGCACCTTACGACACTGAAAGACAGAAGAGTAAGGGGGGACATGATCACAACCTTCAAAATCCTCAGGGGAATCGACCGGGTAAACAAGGATGAACTATTCAACACTGGAGTGACGCGAACAAGGGCACACAGGTGGAAGCAGAGTACCCAAATGAGCCAAAGAGACATTAGAAAGAACTTTTTCAGTGTCAGAGTAGTTAGTAAATGGAATCTCCATTTACTAACTCCATACACAGTTTCAAATGAAGATATGATAGAGCCCAGTAGGCTCAGGAATCTGTACACCAGTTGATTGACAGTTGAGAGGCGGGACCAAAAAGCCAACGCTCAACCCCCGCAAGCACAATTAGGTGAATACACACACACAGACAGACACACACATACACACACACACACACACACACACACACACACACACACACACACACACACACACACACACACACACACACACACACACACACACACACACGCACTCACACACACACACACACAAGGGGCCTCGTAGCCTGGTGGATAGCGCGCAGGACTCGTAATTCTGTGGCGCGGGTTCGATTCCTCCACGAGGCAGAAACAAATGGGCAAAGTTTCTTTCACCCTAAGAGCCCCTGTTACCTAGCAGTAAATAGGTACCTGGGAGATAGTCAGCTGTCACGGGCTGCTTCCTGGGGTGTGTGTGTGTGGTGTGGGGAAAAAAAAAAAAAAAAAAAAGTAGTTAGTAAACAGTTGATTGACAGTTGAGAGGCGGGCCAAAAGAGCAAAGCTCAACCCCCGCAAAAACACAACTAGTAAACACAACTAGTAAACACACACACACACACACACACACACACACACACAATACACCTGTTGATTGACGGTTGAGAGGCGGGACCAAAGAGCCGGAGCTCAACCCCCGCAAGCACAACTAGGTGAGTACAACTAGGTGAGTACACACACACACACACACACACACACACACACACACACACACACACACACACACACACACACACACACACACACACACACACACACACGCACACGCACACGCACACACACTCACACATACACACACACAAGGGGCCTCGTAGCCTGGTGGATAGCGCGCAGGACTCGTAATTCTGTGGCGCGGGTTCGATTCCTCAACGAGGCAGAAACAAATGGGCAAAGTTTCTTTCACCTTAAGAGCCCCTGTTACCTAGCAGTAAATAGGTACCTGGGAGATAGTCAGCTGTCACGGGCTGCTTCCTGGGGTGTGTGTGTGTGGTGTAGGGAAAAAAAAAAAAAAAAAAAAGTAGTTAGTAAACAGTTGATTGACAGTTGAGAGGCGGGCCGAAAGAGCAAAGCTCAACCCCCGCAAAAACACAACTAGTAAACTCAACTAGTAAACACACACACACACACACACACACACACACACAATACACCTGTTGATTGACGGTTGAGAGGCGGGACCAAAGAGCCGGAGCTCAACCCCCGCAAGCACAACTAGGTGAGTACAACTAGGTGAGTACACACACACACACACACACACACACACACACACACACACACACACACACACACACACACACACACACACACACACACACACACACACACGCACGCACACACACACTCACACACACACACACACAAGGGGCCTCGTAACCTGGTGGATAGCGCGCAGGACTCGTAATTCTGTGGCGCAGGTTCGATTCCTCCACGAGGCAGAAACAAATGGGCAAAGTTTCTTTCACCCTAAGAGCCCCTGTTACCTAGCAGTAAATAGGTACCTGGGAGATAGTCAGCTGTCACGGGCTGCTTCCTGGGGTGTGTGTGTGTGGTGTGGGAAAAAAAAAAAAAAAAAAAAAGTAGTTAGTAAACAGTTGATTGACAGTTGAGAGGCGGGCCGAAAGAGCAAAGCTCAACCCCCGCAAAAACACAACTAGTAAACACAACTAGTAAACACACACACACACACACACACACACACACACAATACACCTGTTGATTGACGGTTGAGAGGCGGGACCAAAGAGCCGGAGCTCAACCCCCGCAAGCACAACTAGGTGAGTACAACTAGGTGAGTACACACACACACACACACACACACACACACACACACACACACACACACACACACACACACACACACACACACACACACACACACACACACACACACGCACACACACACTCACACACACACACACACAAGGGGCCTCGTAGCTTGGTGGATAGCGCGCAGGACTCGTAATTCTGTGGCGCGGGTTCGATTCCTCCACGAGGCAGAAACAAATGGGCAAAGTTTCTTTCACCCTAAGAGCCCCTGTTACCTAGCAGTAAATAGGTACCTGGGAGATAGTCAGCTGTCACGGGCTGCTTCCTGGGGTGTGTGTGTGTGGTGTGGGGAAAAAAAAAAAAAAAAAAAGTAGTTAGTAAACAGTTGATTGACAGTTGAGAGGCGGGCCGAAAGAGCAAAGCTCAACCCCCGCAAAACACAACTAGTAAACACAACTAGTAAACACACACACACACACACACACACACACACACACAATACACCTGTTGATTGACGGTTGAGAGGCGGGACCAAAGAGCCGGAGCTCAACCCCCGCAAGCACAACTAGGTGAGTACAACTAGGTGAGTACACACACACACACACACACACACACACACACACACACACACACACACACACACACACACACACACACACACACACACACGCACACACACACTCACACACACACACACACACACACACAAGGGGCCTCGTAGCCTGGTGGATAGCGCGCAGGACTCGTAATTCTGTGGCGCGGGTTCGATTCCTCCACGAGGCAGAAACAAATGGGCAAAGTTTCTTTCACCCTAAGAGCCCCTGTTACCTAGCAGTAAATAGGTACCTGGGAGATAGTCAGCTGTCACGGGCTGCTTCCTGGGGTGTGTGTGTGTGGTGTGGGGAAAAAAAAAAAAAAAAAAAAGTAGTAAACAGTTGATTGACAGTTGAGAGCCGGGCCGAAAGAGCAAAGCTCAACCCCCGCAAAAACACAACTAGTAAACACAACTAGTAAACACACACACACACACACACACACACACACACACAATACACCTGTTGATTGACGGTTGAGAGGCGGGACCAAAGAGCCGGAGCTCAACCCCCGCAAGCACAACTAGGTGAGTACAACTAGGTGAGTACACACACACACACACACACACACACACACACACACACACACACACACACACACACACACACACACACACACACACACGCACACACACACTCACACACACACACACACAAGGGGCCTCGTAGCGTGGTGGATAGCGTGCAGGACTCGTAATTCTGTGGCGCGGCTTCGATTCCTCCACGAGGCAGAAACAAATGGGCAAAGTTTCTTTCACCCTAAGAGCCCCTGTTACCTAGCAGTAAATAGGTACCTGGGAGATAGTCAGCTGTCACGGGCTGCTTCCTGGGGTGTGTGTGTGTGGTGTGGGAAAAAAAAAAAAAAAAAAAAGTAGTTAGTAAACAGTTGATTGACAGTTGAGAGGCGGGCCGAAAGAGCAAAGCTCAACCCCCGCAAAAACACAACTAGTAAACACAACTAGTAAACACACACACACACACACACACACACACACACACAATACACCTGTTGATTGACGGTTGAGAGGCGGGACCAAAGAGCCGGAGCTCAACCCCCGCAAGCACAACTAGGTGAGTACAACTAGGTGAGTACACACACACACACACACACACACACACACACACACACACACACACACACACACACACACACACACACACACACACACACACTCACACACACACACACACAAGGGGCCTCGTAGCCTGGTGGATAGCGCGCAGGACTCATAATTCTGTGGCGCGGGTTCGATTCCTCCACGAGGCAGAAACAAATGGGCAAAGTTTCTTTCACCCTAAGAGCCCCTGTTACCTAGCAGTAAATAGGTACCTGGGAGATAGTCAGCTGTCACGGGCTGCTTCCTGGGGTGTGTGTGTGTGGTGTGGGGAAAAAAAAAAAAAAAAAAAGTAGTTAGTAAACAGTTGATTGACAGTTGAGAGGCGGGCCGAAAGAGCAAAGCTCAACCCCCGCAAAAACACAACTAGTAAACACAACTAGTAAACACACACACACACACACACACACACACAATACACCTGTTGATTGACGGTTGAGAGGCGGGACCAAAGAGCCGGAGCTCAACCCCCGCAAGCACAACTAGGTGAGTACAACTAGGTGAGTACACACACACACACACACACACACACACACACACACACACACACACACACACACACACACACACACACACACACACACACACACACGCACACACACACTCACACACACACACACACAAGGGGCCTCGTAGCCTGGTGGATAGCGCGCAGGACTCGTAATTCTGTGGCGCGGGTTCGATTCCTCCACGAGGCAGAAACAAATGGGCAAAGTTTCTTTCACCCTAAGAGCCCCTGTTACCTAGCAGTAAATAGGTACCTGGGAGATAGTCAGCTGTCACGGGCTGCTTCCTGGGGTGTGTGTGTGTGGTGTGGGGAAAAAAAAAAAAAAAAAAAGTAGTTAGTAAACAGTTGATTGACAGTTGAGAGGCGGGCCGAAAGAGCAAAGCTCAACCCCCGCAAAAACACAACTAGTAAACACAACTAGTAAACACACACACACACACACACACACAATACACCTGTTGATTGACGGTTGAGAGGCGGGACCAAAGAGCCGGAGCTCAACCCCAGCAAGCACAACTAGGTGAGTACAACTAGGTGAGTACACACACACACACACACACACACACACACACACACACACACACACACACACACACACACACACACACACACACACACACACACACACACACACACACACGCACACACACACTCACACACACACACACACAAGGGGCCTCGTAGCCTGGTGGATAGCGCGCAGGACTCGTAATTCTGTGGCGCGGGTTCGATTCCTCCACGAGGCAGAAACAAATGGGCAAAGTTTCTTTCACCCTAAGAGCCCCTGTTACCTAGCAGTAAATAGGTACCTGGGAGATAGTCAGCTGTCACGGGCTGCTTCCTGGGGTGTGTGTGTGTGGTGTGGGGAAAAAAAAAAAAAAAAAAAAGTAGTTAGTAAACAGTTGATTGACAGTTGAGAGGCGGGCCGAAAGAGCAAAGCTCAACCCCCGCAAAAACACAACTAGTAAACACAACTAGTAAACACACACACACACACACACACACACACACACACACAATACACCTGTTGATTGACGGTTGAGAGGCGGGACCAAAGAGCCGGAGCTCAACCCCCGCAAGCACAACTAGGTGAGTACAACTAGGTGAGTACACACACACACACACACACACACACACACACACACACACACACACACACACACACACACACACACACACACACACACACACACACGCACACACACACTCACACACACACACACACAAGGGGCCTCGTAGCGTGGTGGATAGCGCGCAGGACTCGTAATTCTGTGGCGCGGGTTCGATTCCTCCATGAGGCAGAAACAAATGGGCAAAGTTTCTTTCACCCTAAGAGCCCCTGTTACCTAGCAGTAAATAGGTACCTGGGAGATAGTCAGCTGTCACGGGCTGCTTCCTGGGGTGTGTGTGTGTGGTGTGGGGAAAAAAAAAAAAAAAAAAAGTAGTTAGTAAACAGTTGATTGACAGTTGAGAGGCGGGCCGAAAGAGCAAAGCTCAACCCCCGCAAAAACACAACTAGTAAACACAACTAGTAAACACACACACACACACACACACACACACACACAATACACCTGTTGATTGACGGTTGAGAGGCGGGACCAAAGAGCCGGAGCTCAACCCCCGCAAGCACAACTAGGTGAGTACAACTAGGTGAGTACACACACACACACACACACACACACACACACACACACACACACACACACACACACACACACGCACACACACACTCACACACACACACACACACACACACACACAAGGGGCCTCGTAGCCTGGTGGATAGCGCGCAGGACTCGTAATTCTGTGGCGCGGGTTAGATTCCTCCACGAGGCAGAAACAAATGGGCAAAGTTTCTTTCACCCTAAGAGCCCCTGTTACCTAGCAGTAAATAGGTACCTGGGAGATAGTCAGCTGTCACGGGCTGCTTCCTGGGGTGTGTGTGTGTGGTGTGGGGAAAAAAAAAAAAAAAAAAAGTAGTTAGTAAACAGTTGATTGACAGTTGAGAGGCGGGCCGAAAGAGCAAAGCTCAACCCCCGCAAAAACACAACTAGTAAACACAACTAGTAAACACACACACACACACACACACACACACAATACACCTGTTGATTGACGGTTGAGAGGCGGGACCAAAGAGCCGGAGCTCAACCCCCACAAGCACAACTAGGTGAGTACAACTAGGTGAGTACACACACACACACACACACACACACACACACACACACACACACACACACACACACACACACACACACACACACACACACGCACACACACACTCACACACGCACACACACACTCACACACACACACACACACACAAGGGGCCTCGTAGCCTGGTGGATAGCGCGCAGGACTCGTAATTCTGTGGCGCGGGTTCGATTCCTCCACGAGGCAGAAACAAATGGGCAAAGTTTCTTTCACCCTAAGAGCCCCTGTTACCTAGCAGTAAATAGGTACCTGGGAGATAGTCAGCTGTCACGGGCTGCTTCCTGGGGTGTGTGTGTGTGGTGTGGGAAAAAAAAAAAAAAAAAAAAAGTAGTAAACAGTTGATTGACAGTTGAGAGGCGGGCCGAAAGAGCAAAGCTCAACCCCCGCAAAAACACAACTAGTAAACACAACTAGTAAACACACACACACACACACACACACACACACACACACAATACACCTGTTGATTGACGGTTGAGAGGCGGGACCAAAGAGCCGGAGCTCAACCCCCGCAAGCACAACTAGGTGAGTACAACTAGGTGAGTACACACACACACACACACACACACACACACACACACACACACACACACACACACACACACACACACACACACACACACACACACACACACACACACACGCACACACACACTCACACACACACACACACAAGGGGCCTCGTAGCGTGGTGGATAGCATGCAGGACTCGTAATTCTGTGGCGCGGCTTCGATTCCTCCACGAGGCAGAAACAAATGGGCAAAGTTTCTTTCACCCTAAGAGCCCCTGTTACCTAGCAGTAAATAGGTACCTGGGAGATAGTCAGCTGTCACGGGCTGCTTCCTGGGGTGTGTGTGTGTGGTGTGGGGAAAAAAAAAAAAAAAAAAAAGTAGTTAGTAAACAGTTGATTGACAGTTGAGAGGCGGGCCGAAAGAGCAAAGCTCAACCCCCGCAAAAACACAACTAGTAAACACAACTAGTAAACACACACACACACACACACACACACACACACACACACAATACACCTGTTGATTGACGGTTGAGAGGCGGGACCAAAGAGCCGGAGCTCAACCCCCGCAAGCACAACTAGGTGAGTACAACTAGGTGAGTACACACACACACACACACACACACACACACACACACACACACACACACACACACACACACACACACACACACACACACACACTCACACACACACACACACAAGGGGCCTCGTAGCCTGGTGGATAGCGCGCAGGACTCGTAATTCTGTGGCGCGGGTTCGATTCCTCCACGAGGCAGAAACAAATGGGCAAAGTTTCTTTCACCCTAAGAGCCCCTGTTACCTAGCAGTAAATAGGTACCTGGGAGATAGTCAGCTGTCACGGGCTGCTTCCTGGGGTGTGTGTGTGTGGTGTGGGGAAAAAAAAAAAAAAAAAAAGTAGTTAGTAAACAGTTGATTGACAGTTGAGAGGCGGGCCGAAAGAGCAAAGCTCAACC